>NW_010146258.1:35670-37411 GCF_000699245.1 Pterocles gutturalis
AAAAAAAAAAGGGGGGTTCTCGGGCAGAAACTGAGCTCTTTCAAGATGAAACAGATCCCTTCCAACCCTAACCATTCTATGGTTTTATGATCAAATGTTTTCAAACTGATTTGATATAAAAGACAGAATAGAATAAATAACCAAAAGAAGATTTGTTAAGAGTTCAAAGGAGCTCAAAATCCAAATAGTTGAGGCAGTAAGCTGTAATATAGAGTCTCATGATTAAAGCTGCATTAGTGTCACACAATTAGAAGACGGTTAATGCAATGCCAGTTTTTGAGGGAGGCTCGAGGAGACATCATGGTCATGACAGACTACTTGTACGAAAAATATTGCCGGGTGATCTTCTGAAAGAGACACTGTTGTTCATATTGTATTGGGTTTCTGTGGTGGGGTTTTGGTAGTGAGAGAGGGGCTACAGTGGTGGCTCCTGTGAGAAGCTTCTAGAAGCTTCCCTGACTCCAAGGTGGGCACACCTCTGGCCAAGGGTGAGCCAGTCAGCGACAGTGGAGCTGCCTCTGTGATAACATATTTAAGAGGGGTGCAGAGCATGGAAGAGGGGCAGGCAGCTCTGGCCATGGACCTGGGTGGTGGACCTCACCTTGGATCAAGTGGTTATGCCTGAAGGAGGCTGTGACTCTGTGGGAAGCCCATGCT
Source organism: Pterocles gutturalis (assembly GCF_000699245.1). Lineage (NCBI taxonomy): Eukaryota > Metazoa > Chordata > Aves > Pterocliformes > Pteroclidae > Pterocles > Pterocles gutturalis. The sequence goes on from NW_010146258.1 coordinate 36,328, forward strand.
ACTGCAATCTGTTCCCAAAGGACTGCATCCCACGGAAGGGACTCATGCTGCAACAGTTCATGAAGAACTGCAGCCTGTGGGAGGGACCCACATTGGAGAAGTTCATGGAGGACTGTCTCCAGTGGGAGGGGCCCCACGCTAGACCAGGGACAGAGTATGAGGAGTCCTCCCTGGCGAAGGAAGTAGCAGCAGAGACAATGTGTGATGAACTGACTGCAACCCCACTTCCCCATCCACCTGCACCACTGGTGGGGAATGAAGCACAGAAAATTTTTGAGCCCGGGAAGAAGGAAGGAGTGGGTGGAAGGTGTTTCTAAGATCTGTTTTGGTTTGGTTTTTTTTTTTCTCCTCATTACCTTAATCTGTTTTGGTTGCTAACGAATTATATTGTTTTTTCTTCAATTCAAGTCTATTTTGCCCATGTCCATCAGTGGTGAGTGATCCCTCCCTATCCTTGCCTCAACCCATGAGGTTTTACCTTGTGTTCTTTGGATTCTCCTCCTCGTCCTACTGGGAGAGGGAAGTGTGAGCAAGAGGCTGCGTGGTGCTTATACCAGCTGGGCTTAAACCATGACACATATGAATAAATAGTAGACATTAAGGAAGAGCTGAAAAGATTTTGCCTTAAAAAACTTTTGTAGTTCTTTGAAGAAGATTGTAAGCATGTACACAGGGGACATGCAGTTGATATGCTCTGCCTGGATTTCTAAAAAGCATTTGACAAGGTCCCTTCTCAAAGGGTCTTAGAGCAATTCAGCTGTCGTGGCATAAAGCCGAAAGCCATCACATTTTTAAATAACTGACTTAGAAGGTGGAAGACAGGGAGTTGGAATAAATGGTCAGTGTTCTCAAAGGGGGAAGGTTGGCAGCAGAGTCCCACGGTACATGTTTTGGGGCTACTTTGTCCATAAAGGATCAGGGGAAAGGGATGAACAGGAAGGGGATGAAGTTTACTGATGACAGTAAATGATTCAATGGAGTAAATACAGAGGCTGACTGTGGAGATCTGTGCAGGGAGTGGGTAATAAAATGCCAGATTACATTTTCAAGTGATAACCAAAGGAGGGCAAACTGTGTGTAGGGA
>NW_010146258.1:37442-38137 GCF_000699245.1 Pterocles gutturalis
GATCATTGTCACATCAGTTTATATGGAGGAAGCACATCTGTGCCTTGAAAACTCTCTTCTGTATTTTTACTCTCTTCTAAGTGGTAAAATAAATTAAAAGAAATACAGAGACAGACTACAGGATACCCAAAGGTATGGAATTGCTTCTGTATGGGAAGTGATAAAAATTGAGTAAGGATCTTCCTTTGCCCCATGAAAAGGGTAACTAAGGATGTTTTAAAAGAACCCCATCAAATCATAGGTGGAATGGAGATAAACAGAGGTGCATTATGAGGAGTTTCTTTTATTTTTTTTTATCCCCTCTAGTACAAGAAGATGCCAAAATCATGTGAGCTTATCGTGCACCATATTCAAAACAGGCAGAAAGATTTTGTTCTCTACAGAGTGTGTAGTTGATCTATGGAAAGCATCTCCACAGGCTGTTCTAGATGCTGAAAGTATATGTGGGCTCAAGGGAAAACTGGACAAGTTTGTGAAGAGAAGGTAATAATTCATTCTCAACGGCAGGACGCACTTCTAATTCACAGAAGACCCAATTCTGTTTTTCTAGGGTGTTAGGAGAATCGATTTGTCCTCTCTCTAGACATCTGTTGGCTTCTGTTGGAGACAATATCCTGAACTAGATTGGTATATACTGTTTCTCGAATTTGTTAGATTCCTTGGTTCTGGGGAAGTCATGCTTGACCAACCTGGTA
>NW_010146259.1:0-29519 GCF_000699245.1 Pterocles gutturalis
TTCTGTGATTCTGTGATTCTGTGACTAGGTAGGGAACAATTATTATGAAGGAAATATAAATCATGAGGAAGTACCATGCTCCATTCGATTCTCTCTGCTATCTAGTGTATTATTCACACATTAGAAAGTAAACTTTATCTTCTTCGAGTGAAATATCCAGACTCAGGTCATATTCTTCCTTCACTGGAACTCACAGTTTTTTATAGTAGGAATGGGAGAAGTAGCCCCTTGCTTATGAGACAAAATTAAATTAGCTGTATCTTACAATCTTAACATCTTTCTCCTGCACACCTGTTTGTAAAGAAATGAAATCAGTCAATGGGACCTATGGTATTGCTCACTCTTACAAACCTGACACTGAAAAAGTAATTTGGTCTACAGAAAGTCCTTACTCACAGAAATTTAAAATTTAAATTATGTGATATTACAGAAAAGTAGATCTGTGTTTACAGAATTATAGTGTTTCCAAGTTGTTTTCACTTGCTTTTAAGATTGTGGCAAAAAAATATTATTCTGACCAAAAAAAATACAAAATATAAACTGTTTTGACCACTTGTGAATTTATTTCACAATACCATTTCATGTCGCATTGTATTTAGGCAATTTGAACACTATAAGAAATATGGAAAATCAAATGTAATGTTGGCAGGCCTTAGGCTATGTAACATTGCAGTCACTGTACCCTGGACTGCTTACAATTTTTTGCAGTACTAGGTGTCTGCTTGTAAGAACTGACTGCCAGAGTTGTCCATCAGAGGATGCAGATTTGATCGGATGCAAACCATAGGATGCCACCTGACTGAACAACTTATTTTCAGGGACTCATGATGACCTTGTAATTTCCAGCACTAGAAGGTCACTGGTTATTTTGAAACATTTAACATTTCAGTTGAAATTTTTTGGCCTTTACCTGTTTCTCATTACTGTTGTATATGAGAATTTCCTTTCCCTAGTGTAACTGCTCATTGTGTGTTGAATTACATGTGTGTGTATATCTTTTTCTCAACCCCGTCATCTGGGAGACGTGAAGAAAGGCTAAGCGAACAGGTCTGTCTAACGGCAGGTTCACTGTTCAGTGAGGGAACAGTGTTTTCCAAGATTTCGGTCATAAAGCCTAGGTTAGTCCTTTCAGCCCCAAGTCCCTGACATACCTGCAGAGGTTACTAATATGAGACCCTGCGGCATCAATTCAGAGTGAAGAAATTATTTTGACAGCAGATTTAGTTTGTTCTGAATATGTAACTGAAATCTTGCATCCTCCTGTTGTTATGTGTGAGCCTCATCCACAATGTAGACTCTAAAGGACTTGCCTGACAGCCAGGGTTGCTAAAAAGTGTGATCCTGATGAATTCAGTCTGCTTTTTTGAAGTTCTTCTCTGTAGTCAGCTCTACTCGGTGTCTGTGTAATCATTTCAGTAAGTTACATTCAGCTTCTTTGCACACAGCAACCCATTGGACTCACGTCTTAAGTTTAGACTCCTATTCCCACAGCATTTTTCGTACATAGCTGTTTCTGGTTTAAATGATCTGTCCTTGCCTTAAATATTTAACATAACTCTTCCCCTCTCCAAATCAAGCATCTTATTAAAGCAAATTTCTGCTACACAACTGTACTAATATCAATGCCGTTTCTCTGCTCCTGCCAAAAACTCTCTTCCCTCTATGCAACATGAAACTTGCTGTCAGTTCTCCCATTGGCTCTTCCTCGCTTGCTTCACTAGAAGTTCTAATTGTTGGACACTATTAGAGAAGCAATAAAAATCTTTTCGTATCCCCCAAACTGCCTGAAAATGCATGTGCTGCACAGCAACATCATCCTACTGCCATAACCCCTCATCTTCCATTCTTCACTAGATCCTCTCACTGTCATTTCACATCTAAGATGATGCTGCAAGTTTTTAGGGATGGAAACTTTGTTCTTTATCAATTTTTTGCAAACAGTAACTATAATAAAAATAAGGCAAGTGTGGGACCTGTTTGTCTAGTAATGCTCTATTCTTCGAGACAACCTCTGGCCCTTCATCTGAATTCATATTTGCAACATGGCAGTAGTAATTCTCTGAAGGTTGCCCTATTTCTCTCTAGAATATGCATCTCTGACACTTTGGAGCTGACCCACTCTATCAGTCTTGCTCTGCTATAACATTCATTCCATTCTATCTATCAGCAAAACTTTACAATATGGAGGGATTTTCAGAGTGATCATATGGAGTACAGTAAACATACATACAAGACAAGCCAACTATATGCCTGATCCTAATCTGAGCCACAGCACCCCAAAGTATATGCCATCTCAGAAATTCATTCAATCCCAGAGTTTATCATTTCTCCCAGACATGGTGAATTCCCTCTTGCCTGTTAGTGCACTCTGAGTTTTCCTTCTTGAGCTCACCTAGAAGGTGTTGCTGTTCTGCAGAACTTTTAGCAGCAGTTTCAGAAGTTTTTCCCTACTTGCAGAGGTGGGTGAAGCTAATGCACATGCCCTGACACTCCTAGTCCCCTCAGCAGCCTGCTGGAGCTGGGAGGCAACAGGAGAAGCTTTGGATGTCTGCAGACCTCACATCTGAGCAGCAAATTCAGTGCTGGAATCACAGTCCAACTTCCCCGAGTCCAATTTGGTCGGAACATGGGATGTTTTCAAGTTTCCAAGCTTAAGGTACTGTCTCCCAGTGTGTTAAGTCAGGACTCACCTGTCATTTCTATGTAGATGTGCTCAGTGTCTTAGGCTTTGTGAAAAGCCTGTTTGGAGACTGTCTTATTTTCAGGATTTTGGACATCAAATATTGGGAGAATCACTGATGGGAACCCAGGGCACAACGACCATATTAGTAGAACATTTGGAGCATGATCGGACACTTTCATTCCTTTTCTCTTACTTAAAAACCTTTCGCGGAATGAACAAACTAATGAACTTCGGAGAGGGGGGGGGAAGGCAATCAGGAAAGTAAAAACTGGAAAGTGGCACTGAAATAAACTCTGATTTATATTTCTTTTGTGACATATTTGAGGAATTTATATTTCCTTTGTGGGATGAGGGAGAAGAAAGTGTGGTGCATTGTGCGAAGTTAATAGAAGCACTCTCATATCTGTGGACCTGACTCTGCTTTATTTGTGAGTCAAAATCTTCATATCCCTACAGCAGTGACCTGGGGAACCTCAGGCTGGATCTAAGGTTCATGTGGAATCAGTGAGGCAACATAAATATCGTTTAGCCAGCCTTAACAGAACCAACTTCTTCATGAGAAAAGAAGGTTTACACAGCAAGCGCAGCATATGTTGAGCTATAATTAGTTCCTCAACTGTTGGGCATTTTTTTGAAAGAATTGCTACAATCTATAGTGCAGTAGCATACAGAGCATAATGTAATCACAGATTATTCTTTAATTTACACAGTTCTCAGTGAGTGTCAGAGCAAACAAGTTGAACATCTGGCAGCAGAGACAAGTACCAATGAACTTGGATCTGTATTTTAATTCGTGCAGCTGTCCTAGCTAGCCAGATTAAAAGCTTTTGTTACTCTTGATGTCTGCAACACATGTGTAAGAGTCTGTGGGAAAAAATTAAGTCTCACATCAGCTGCAAGCTCTTTTTTGTGAAGGAAACTCTTCCTCTCGTAAAATATGTATTCATTCAAGCTAAAAATAGAGCTTTGTAAGTCATGTTCACATGACCTGTGTACTGAGAATGTGCCTATGACATCAGATTAGTGAGTGTACTAGAAGGACTGACAAAACAGTGATACCTGACTCTGCATTCACAAAAGGGTTTTGTTCCCTTGTGAGCTTTTTCGGTATTTTTCCCAAGGAATGGAAGCATCATATATTTCTTTCTATTCCTTGAAAATGCAACATATTTCAACTTGATCCAGGTTATGTGCTTCCTGATGCACCACCAAAAGTTAATGGCCTTGCACATTGTGCGTGTGTCAGCAAATAATTTGGAGGACAAATACAGTATGATTTATGTGCATTGGACCCTTGCACTGGTTTTGTACAGGAGGACAAGATGATGGAGTAATCATATGAGAATTTTGCTTCTTCCCCAGGCAATGGAGGAATTTGTAACATGGTCCTGAATATACAGACCAGAGAAAAAATGAGTTGTTGTGTCTGCCAGTGTGATTGGGGACCTGTTGGCAGAACCAAGCAGTACAGAATGGGTTTTACCCAGCTCATTGCCTACTGCAATGATTTTGCAGGGACATGTGGTTGGACATCCAGGAATCTCATTCTTCATATACTGAAAACTGCTCTAATGTTGTCTCTGAATTTCAAACAAGAGACATGAACAAACCAATATTAGAAGTCTGGCATTTTGAACTTTCATCTCCCTACCGGTACGGAATCGCTTCTAACTGCAGGATATTTTGTCCAGCCTGGCTGTAAATGAAACACTTCCCGGGGCTGTAGAGATTTGACTAGAGTGTTCTGATTATATTATTCTTATTTGTGATTTAAATGATTCCTCTTTCTAGAGTTAGCATCCTCCAAAAACTGTCTGCTATCCTGCACTACCGTATTACCAATGTATTATTTGTGCTGCAGTATGCATCAGTGGCTTCAAATCATGAGGCAGGATGCTAGAACTGTAGGGATTATGTAGACCCATAAAGGCAAAAATGGGTCCTCAAGTTTGATTTCTAAATCTAGGGAAGTTATAAGCAGTTATATACATAGTTACAGAGACTGTCAGGCAAAACATGTGAGATTGATAGGATTTTTTAAAAAATTTTAATAAAGAGCCAGTCAGACTCCCTGCCACTTCTCCTAAGACATGCCTTACTGATACGGGCTTTTATGTTATTCAGACACTACAGTGATTTCCAGGCAAGATGGGGTCTCCAGTAATCAAGCTTTACACCTGAAATGCAAAATGCATGGAATTTTACTTGGGACTGGAGTAGTAACGGACTTGTTTGATAAATGCCTCTCTTGTGCTTACAGCAGTGTAACTACATATTAAAATATATGGAAATTTACTTTTTTTGGGCTACCATTGCTGTGTTAAAGATCCTTCAAAATCAATATGAACTTGTGCTTAGCATGTGCCATTCTGAACTGCATGATATTTACGTTCCTGGGAAGAGGATTTTAATATCAACAGACAGGGAAATTGTCACAAAGGCAAGACTCATGCAGCACGTAGCCTTATTTCTGGAATCTTAGTAACATATGAGAGCTGCTGTATGTAGCTGGGTTGCTATTTGGGTACTAAGCTAAGGACTCTTTAATTAGCAAAACCAGTATTAATTTCCTGTTTCCCATTTACTAACAGACAAGCTAAAGTAAAATGCAATTGCCAAGCATTCATATCATCCTGAAAAAAACAACTGGAAGTCAACCAGGCTCATGGATGCAAACAATACTGTGTATTTTGGTATGGCCTATGAATTGTCCAGTTGGACCCATGGGAACCCTCTTGGAAGCACTTGGTAACCTGAATTCTCTGTGGGCACAAGCATGATTATGCCAACAGCCAAAGCTACACACAGTACTAGAACCGAGGTGGTTTTCCTTGAGAGGTTTTATCACCTCTTGGAGAGACAGCTAACATTATATTTATAGCACAGCTGAGAGCAGAGTTCTAGGCTACTATATTTGAAAATGGGCATTACGTGACCTTGTACTATGTTTTCTGCCAATTATGCTTCAAAATATATTATACACTGCTGTGAAATATGCTCCAAAAAATAAAGAAAGTTAAGACTTTTGAATCAAGCCTATTTATAATTAAATACTGTGCCACTATGGTTTTCAGGTCTCTCTCGGCTTTGTATTATTTTCCTGTATACCTGAGAATTCATAATTCTGTTTTACCATAGATGTCTTAATTCCCTGTAATGGGAGAACCTCCCCTATGAGGACAGGCTGAGAGAGTTGCGGTTGTTCAGCCTGGAGAAGAGAAGGCTCCGAGGAGACTTAATAGCAGCCTTCCAGTACCTGAAGGGGGGTACAGGAGAGATGGGGAGGCACTCTTGATCAGGGAGTGTAGTGAGAGGACAAGGGGTAATGGGTATAAGCTAAAAGAGGGTAAATTTAGACTAGACATTAGGAAGAAATTTTTCACTGTGAGGGTGGTGAGGCACCAGCCCAGGTTGCCCAGAGAAGCTGTGGATGCCCCATCCCTGGAGGGGTTCAAGGCCAGGCTGGATGAGGCTTTGAGCAGCCTGGGCTAGTGGAGGGTGTCCCTGCCCATGGCAGGGGGGTTGGAATTAGATGATCTTTAAGGTCCCTTCCAACCCAAACCGTTCTATGATTCTAGGATTCTATGATAATCATAAACATTTTTGTATCTTGTTACCTGTATGGAGCAGTCTGTTCCTTGTTGTAATTTAAATCAGAATTAGAGAAGATCACTTTGATTTGAATCACTTATCTGAAACCTTAATCCTTAATCTTAATCCTTAACCTGCCACTCACTAATAGTGTGTTGTTCTTTAGCAGGTTCAAGAATCTACTTAAATTAGTATAGAAAATTCTCAAAACAGAGAAAAAAGTACATAATTCCGAGGTAACCCAAAGAAATTGCTTTATCAAGTTTATTCTCAACTTTTAAAACAAACATAAGGAATTAAATGCCAAATATGCAGAATCTGAAAGGCAGAAAAAATACTAAGAAAAAAAGTCACTTTAACAAAACTAAAACATTTTTAAACAGTCATTCTGTTCAGCCTGATAGTGTAATTTCTATCTTTTTCTTTTGACAGTCTCTTCTGTGTTACTAGTCTCTGGGACAGACTGCACAGCTGTAAAGAAGGGAATGAGAGAGAGAAAATGGAATGCGAGAGACTGGGATGTGCGGAGAAGCTCTTGGATGATGCAAGCTTCTTCTTCAAGTGAATGGATAAAAATCAAGACAGAAAGTATTAAAAATTAACTGAGAAACTATGGACAAAGTGGGACTCATAGATGAGCACAACCTTAAAATGGACATGTGGATGAGAAGGGAGGATACACCAGTCAGATTTGGGAATGTGAATGATGCTGCTTTATAAACATAACGATGCACAAAAGACTCTCCATAAAGACAGTCCCATAGTCTCCCCAGGCATAGGGGAATGGAGAATGTTTTCAGCAGTCCATGCTTCACAGTGATACAAACTAATGTCTTGAATTAGTAATTTATTAATTTCAGTTCTGATTCATAATCAAGCATATCAGTGGAAGAAGCTAATAACTGTAAGAGATATCCAGTTAGATATGTATGAAACAGAACATTAACCGTTCCTTACACAATAAACCAATGGAAACAAACAGTATATCACTGTTCTTTTATAAAATCACGTGCACATGTGCATATATGTGAATATGCATGTGTGTGATCAGGACAAGCAGAGTTTTAAGCATAACTTTATCATATGTTGGAAAAAAGAAAAAGGTTTGAAGATTGAAAAAATGCTTGAGAACCTCCATCATATGCAAAGTGATAATTCTCTCAAATCCATTATTCTCATAATTCTCTTAAAACCATTATTTTAATTCCAGTTATTAGTTGACATTTCCACTTATTAGTTGACATAATTATCACAGTTTTTAATCTCATAAAATTCAGTCATATTGGGAAATCTATTCAGTGTCTTGCTGGGTGATATCTGGGAACCAAATCCCAGCAAAGTGTAGTCCATGCGTCAATGTATTGGCTGAACAAAAGGGTTGAAGAATTTGTTTTGGATGAATGACACTGTTAAATAAATGCTTAGCACTGTATTTACACATATGACCTATACTTTATTACCTGCAGAACAATTTCATTACTTCTCACAATTTACCATAACCTGCCTATCTGTTAAATAATTGCTTAGCACTGTATTTACACATATGACATATACTTTATTACCTGCAGAACAATTTAATCACTTCTCACAATTTACCATAACCTGCCTATTCAGTGTAAATTAAGAGTGCTGAATGCTTGAAGTAGTACATGCAGTCATAAACATTGAATCACTGGTGCAAGTCAAACCCTGGACATTTCAGAGATTTTTATCTGGATATCTCTTATACTCATTACTTTTGATTAGAGTACTCATTGGCTTTCAAACAACTAACACATCTCTCAGTATGTATTGTTAGTGGCTACAGAGTAAAAAAGAGCTGTATGTGTTGCATTAGTTATTGTAGTCTCTGGTTCTAATCAGGAACATGCTTGGCCCTTTCTTCTATAAAAAGCAAAGCAAAGTGCTCTGGCAACTTCTGATGGCTCTGGCTGCCAGGCGGGCCAGGGGCACCATGAGAACAGCTCCTCAAGTTGCATTTTGAACCTTCCCTTTCTTGTTTTGTCTAGTAAACAAGAAGCACAGAGGTAAGCAAAACAAGTCATAGAAAAGTACACGAGAGTTTTTTCAGGACTTAAAAAAGTTTCAGTCTCAGTTTGATGTGAAAGTTCATGGGACTTACCAAAAACATTTCCACCCTATTAATAGCCTTGGTTTAATATAGGCACCGAGTAAAGGCACTGAAAACTTCCCTACATAAATCTGTTAATATACTTCAGGTTTGAGTAACAGAATTGCTTTTCCACTTCTAGAACCTCTTCAGAAGCCAAACTGTATTATGCAAAATTTAAAGTCTTCTATACGTGGTTCAAGGCAGTGCTGGATAAGATATTTCCAAGCTAGCAATGAGAAAGCTAAGGTACCAACCAGTTCTCCACCAGGTTAGTGGTGTGGTGTTCACCAGTTCACATGGGCGCAGTACTAATGTGTTTTTCCACAACTTTGGGAGAAAGTGTCCATACGGAGGCAGTTTTTCAAGCCTGGCCTTGGCTTTTGGAGCTGCAGATGGTGCTGCTGAGCTATGAACTCTTCCGAAAATCTGTCTCTTAATGGAAGAATCAAATTACTTGAAAAAATTATCATGCATCACCCGTGGTGCAGCTGCCTCATGATTGATATCACTCTTGATCTCAGTTTACCAGACACAGTCACTTAAAAATCATTACACTGTCATACTTTATAGTGGAAGTTGCTGGGTTTGGCAGCAGCAAAGAAGATGCTCCGTGGTTTTTAGCACTAGAGTATGCCTGTGAGGTATTTTGAGGTTTTGGCATCTTCTTCTGAATGGAGATGAAATGTTTTGAAATTTGTGAGAGGTTTTAACTCTTATGTTCCCAAATTAGTAACTTTTTACTCTGATTTTTTTTTTCCAAGTGTTCAATTTTGTAAAAGGGTAAATAAGCTCATTAGCTTTCAGTTTCTACTGAAAGACAGTGAGATTATCATTTATTTCAACATTTGTTTTCAAAGATAGGTCCAAGTTCACCCCCTTAGGCTTTTGTTCCAACCCTTCCACCAGCTAGAGGAAACAAAATGCGTTTTCAGTTTGCATTCACAAATGTAGGCAGGTGATGCTCCTGGGTGGGCACCAGGGCATCTATGGGACAGGGAGGGCAGCCAGAACAGAAGCCCTCAGGCACCCACTAAGACCAGGGGTGGAGAGAAGGGAGACCCAAGGAATAAGCCCCAAAATAGGAAGGGTGTGGGGAGGAACTATGTTGAAATAATTTGGCTTTGGGCATGAACTGAATTATAGGATGATCTGCTAACAGCTTTTTCAGTGATTAACTTTCTGCCTTAACTTTCTGACTACTGCTGGAACTGATAATAGAATATTTTTGCAGTTGTTACAGAGAAGTAAATTATATTGCCAGAAAATGATGCATAGTAAACTTAACATCTGTGAGGCTCTCAGTGACAGATGATCAAAACATGTCTCCTGGGGAGATATGATTGCTGTGACCTTGACCTGCAGTAGTCGTCTCTTAGAGATGTCCAGTAAAATGCTGTTATTGTTCACAGAAAAGAGATATGTCTGGACCACACTGTAACGACACACAAATACAATTGTGTTACAAAGGGTCTCATACTTGGGGGAGGAACCCAGACTTTGTTTTCACTCCAAGCAGGACCACATTTAATTATCTCAGTTGGAAAATAACTTAGTATATAACTAAGAAGATAAATCAAGCCCCTGATTCCAGCCTGTGCTGGAATACTATTAATCCTGGGATTAATCCTGTGTGATAAATCGCTCCAAATCAGTTAACTCATACTGTATTTGAATCTAGGTGAGAAAGGCTCAAGTATACTTATTTTTTTTCTGCATAAAGCACATTTTCTGTAAAGAAAAAGAATATAGTTTTCATTTAATTTTGCATAATAACAGTATTGATTTTCCATAAAAACTTTTTCTTGCTATCTCATGAGAAAGATATAATCAAGAAATGTGAGAAAGTTAAACAAAGCACTCTTGATTTTGGAGATAAGGCATAAGAAAAAGCTATCAAAACAGCAGAGACATAAGGAGCCTTTTTCCTGGTATCCTGCCTAAAAATATACAGAATACTAGGAATACTAAATAAATCAAGGCCAGAACCAGAAAAATATTTAAAAGCTTTAAAACAAACATTGGAACAGGATAAAAGAAATTTAAAATTTGGAATTGTGTAGTAACAATATAAGAAAGATTTGAAATGTTGTTGCGTCATTAAATCTGAAATTGTGCCACTATTGTCTTCTGGGCATCCCAACTAAAAATAACATCTTACTCAGCAGATCAACATAAGACAGCCTCTGCAAGCAAGATGAAGTACTTGTGAGCTCAGACTAGAGTAGTCTGCCTTTACGTAGTCCTTAGATGCTAACACCCTTGCTCAGAGATGTACTGATTACCTCCTCAGAGCTGGATGGTTGGAAGGGGAGGTGGGTTAGCACCAGCTAAGCCAACTCTGCACCACTCATTCAATGACCCACGAGTGCTATAGGAAACTTTAGTTGGTGACTTTGCTTTGTCTTCATGCTCCTTTGTAATATAAAAGTTCATACAACACTCATGAACCTCTATTGGACATGGGGGGCTCAGCTATACGACCCTTTGAAAGGCTGTAGAGATATATCACACTGTTTTAAAACCTAACACATTGCAGTGGAAAGGAACAATAGGAAAACAAAGGCCAGTTTTCTTGTTGCTGTTTGGAAGGTGTGGCATAGATGCACAAAAACTAGCTGTAGGCAGTTAATTCAGGCATTCACATTGCAAACTGATCTGGTTTCCTACATGCTCTGTCCAAAAAATGAGGCATCACCTGGTGTGCACACAAAAGAAGGTGCCCCAACTTTGAAATGTAAACCCTTTCCCTTGTTTTCTCCTAGGGACCCGCATAAAGGTTGTTGAGACTTTATTGGCCCCTAAGCTCCCATCATGTTTGTTTAATAGAAGATGATTGAGCCGTCATAAAGAACCTCTTTAGGGAAATCACAGAAAGAAAATTCCCAAGGATTGGGAATCTGTTCAGTACTAAAAGTTAGCTCCTTCCTACCACAGACCTTCATATGAATTTTTCTACAGGGTGGGAGGGCACATTTGACATGAACTTCTCAGTGATGTGGCTGTTTATTTTAAGGCTACTCTAGAAAGCAGTCATAGGAGGGGCTTGACTGAGGAAGAAACAAGGAGGTGGAAACAGACATCATATCCAAACCTACTTATTGCAGTGACATTTCTAAGAGGCAGTAATCAGGAAAAGACAAAGAAATTTCAGAGCAAATCTTGCGTTTATTTATATAGTCCCTCACTCCAGGATTTACATTCAAGAATCAGCTATAAGCTGATAGGATAGTCATTAAATAATATATTCATAGAAACATAGAATCATAGAATGGTTTGGTTGGGAGTGACACTAAAGATCATCTAGTTCCAACCCCCCTGCCATGGGCAGGGACACCCTCCACTAGCCCAGGTTGCTCAAAGCCTCATCCAGCCTGGCCTTGAACACCTCCAGGGATGGGGCATCCACAGCTTCTCTGGGCAACCTGGGACACTGCCTCACCACCCTCACAGTGAAAAATTTCTTCCTTCCTCATATCTAATTCTGCTTTCATGGGCCTGTCACACTAGAGCAGGGATAAACACTATTTACAGTATATTTAGGGTTTTTTAATTCTATAATCTTTAAATAGGAAAATACCTTCAAATGAAAGTGGTATAAATAACTTCCAAGAAATAATCTTTAAAGAAGATAAGTATTGCAAGACCAGATCAGAAATTATTTTTGCAAAACAGAACAATTAGTGGAGTTACCAAATTAAGCCCTCTGGTTGAGTAATCAGTTCTGTTCATATTCACTGGCTAACATCAATTCACAGAATTTAATGCAATATTTCTTTAGAACACAGTTCTGGTTGCTCCAGTTTTTTGACTGTTTCACGGTCAAGTGTAACAGAAAATAGGTTCACTGTAATTAATTGTTCTGAAAGGAGAAAACATTGCATTCATTAGGCATAAAAGCATTTAAATTATTGGTTTCTCAATGACAACACTTATCCTGTTTCCTAAAGCAATTAAATCTTCGTAAGAGACCACAGGAAAAATCTGGACCTTTATGTAGGGATGCTGCTAAACCACAGCAAGCATGAAAGATGCAACCAGAAAATCAAGCACCTCTGCAAACACAGACGTCTTGTTCCCACATGAAGCTCGTTAGAGCACACACTGAAATCTACTTGCCCAGTACCAATTTTACTACTAAAACATAACTTGATAAGAGACATGAAATGAAGGTGATAGGCAGAAGAAGAAAGAAACACCACAACCTCTATTTCAAATCAAGTCACAAGTGGCCAAATTCTGGAATTTCTGTTCTCTGTGACCATTTAGCTCTTCAGCGTTTCCTTTTGACAGAAATAAAAAGTCAAAACTTCCCATGAGGCAAAATTTCTAGAAAAGTTCACTTTAGAAATATTAGATATTATCTGGATTTTCTGGATTTCTGGATTTTCATTTCAAGGTATCCAAAAGACTCTTCAGTACAGCTTTCTGTGGTAAATCATAATATGAAGTCAACATGATAAAGGCAGAACAAAGCACTTCAGCTTTATCACAACACACCATTAAGAAGCTTCTCACAGCAGCTACGAGAACTGACAGTTCCTGCAACAGCATAGCTTAACCTGATCGTTGCTTTTCAAAGAGAAACGTTTACTGAGGTCTTTAATAAATAGTCCATTCATACACCAAGATTCTCATTCTCAGAAACTTCAAGACCTTTAAGAGTATTTTTAGAAGTGTGTATTATTGTCCACAGAAGAATAATTTGTCTTCCTGTGTTTGCGGTTAGTTTTCCTTCATACTCAAAATTTTTCTTTTTTTCTCAAAAAGCATCGCATTACAGGAGCTGCTTTCCCCTGGTCCCACAGAGCCCCACAGCACAGCGGGCAGAGGCAGCCAACAGACACTGCGGTTCATGCAGCGGCTTCTGGCCTCTGCTTCCAGATCCGGTACATCTTCTGAGAACTTTTACTGAGACTGTCAAAGAACTCCTGGGAACCTCTGAGGAACACCAGGGTGCCTGCTGCTGCCAGGAAAGGTCAGCTGTGGGAGGCTGAGGCCACTCACAAGCTCTTGTAGCAAGAGGGGCCAGGAGCCTGTGCAGCATCGACATGACAAGGGAGAGATTGGCTTGATCCTCTCTGAGACCTGCAGCGCCAGAAGCCGCAATGCCAGCTGCAACAAGGGAGGGGCCAGCATCACCTCTGCTTATTGGGTTGGGAAATGAAAACTGCCACGATGGGAGCTGCTGAGTTGGCCAACCAGCTCTGGCCAGCCAGAGGCCAGCTGTCTGGAAAGCAGCTTTGCAGAGAAGGCCCTGGAGGTCCTGGTGGAGAGCAAGTTGACCATGAGCCAGAAACGGGTCATTGCAACAAAGGCCACCAGCCTCCCAGGCCGCGTGAGGCAGAGCGTTGCCAGCAGGTTGAGGGAGGTGATCCTCAGCATTGGAGAGACATGTCTGGAGTGCTGAGACCAGGGCTGGGCTCCCCAGTACGTGAGAGACAGGGATGTACAGGAGTGAGACTAGTGAAGGGCCATGAAGGCAATTAAGGGCTTGAAGCATCTGCCATACAAGGAGAAATTGAGAAAGCGGGGTCTGTTCAGCCTGGAGAGGCAAAGGCTCAGGGGGATCTTAGCAATGGATATCAATACCTGATGGTGGGAGTAAAGAAGACAGAGCCTGACTCTTCCCAGTGTGTGGGAAAAGAGTGTTCAGCAAAGTGGGAATAGCAACAGCAAAGCAGTGACAAGAAACAGACACAGAAACAGTAAAAGGAGCAGCAAGAGGACAGCAGGCACAACAAATAGTAGTTTTTTGAACAAGATAGTGAGCTGACTAGGAGCTAAGTAAAGAGCACCTAGTGCAACATAAACAGGAAAGAAGGGTTGTGGCTTTATCCACATCAGTAAATCTCAGTCGGAGGAGTATCCATTTGAGGACTGTTACCACCATTTTTTTTAAGAATGTCAGTGCTTTCCACTTTTAGCCCTATCAGCTGTTTTTCCAAGGTAACATAACTCTGCTCTCCTTCCCCCAGATAAAGGGGGACCTTTATCTTCCTTAAGACCTTTCTTTACAAACACTAGCTATGTGTGAGTGCTGTTCCTTCTGAAGAACCCAGAAGATGTAATTTAGTGTCTGGAATGGAGCATGAGCTACAGTTATTTTAACTTTTTTTTTTTTTTAGTGGAAATTCTTAGAAATAAAACTTAGCTTTTTTTTACTATTTAAACATATGTGACAGAAGGGTTAGGCTAGACTGAGATTGACTAGTGCTTCTAGAAAGGAAATTGCACAAAACAGCAGCTTCACTCTGTATAGCATCTTTCATGCAAAACCAAGCAGAAATATCTTCAAAAACAAGAGAGAATTATATCTTTCTCTTAAGGAAAGCAAGCAAAATTGTAGTAAAAATGCAAAACTAAACAAGGAAAGAATTGTAATGTTCAGAACAAATTATGAACAGGAAGAAACAAGAAATCCTGCTAAGTTTGTTCAAAACAAGCAAAAAGTAAAAAACACATTCAGACAGTCATAGCACCAATATTTCACTTTAGTTTACTTAGCAAAATGAGACCACAGCCTCCAGACATTTTTCTCACATAGTATTTGAAATTCAAGCTGCCTTATGGCAAAATAGATTGGGTAAAAGAAAACTACTAAGGATAAAACATGGTTATCTCAAGAAAATGTAGTGTTGCCAACCTCCTGTGACACCATAAAGGTGGTTCTTATTTAAGCTTGATGAGTAGAAACTTAGCAAATGAATGAGAACATTTAGAACAAAACATAACTTTAAAGCCATTCTCATGAGTAAAATCCTGTCTAATCATTGTTCAATATTTGAGACTGGAAACTTCGGTAATCACAAGTCACAAAATGGCTGTAGATCAAACTTGCTTCGAATAACTGAGGGTTTTCTAATCACTCTTCCCACTGTTCTGCTTTCCAGGCTTAGACCTTTCTTTCTGCTAGTCTTAGGGGAAAAAAACACTTTTGCATGTTAGAATCCCCGATTCATTTTCGTAGATGCTCTGCTGTCAAGAACATACTGGATTTTTTCCTTCCACTCAAGAAGGAAAAAAATGTGAGACTTGTTTCCCAGCTTTCATCCTTCTGAAACCGGTTACTACCATGTCTCTGCAGATTTTACCGTGCAGTGGAGCATCAGGGTTTAGCTTTGATGTTGTTTCTACTAAGCTTAGCTGTAAAGGTTTTGGGGTTTAATAATGCAGAATCGGGCTCTTGATCTTTGTGGACAGTAATCAGTGCTATGCCCCCTCCCAGATTCTCCTATACCTGCAGACACTGGCACAGCAGAGAAGCTGGAAAGTCCTTTACTGTCCTGACAGCAACTGTAAACATCAGTACGAGATCAGCCTTCTTCTCAGCACAAATCCAAAACACAGCCTCTTACTAGCTACTAAGAAGAAAGTTAACTCCATCCCAGCCAAAACCAAGACAATCTTGTTTGCCATTCAGAATTAAATTCCCTGTGCAAAATCACACTGAAATGCAAAGTGCTAGCAAAGTGCAGCCTACCACAGTATTTTTTGAGTTATGAATCTCAGGTGGGAAAAAAAAAAAAAAGTATTTGTACATGTTCTTTGTGCTGTGAATATCCAGGAGTCTTAATTTTGGAAAAAGATATATTGGGCATAGGGTCTATTACCATTTTTAGAATCAAAACAACTTCAACAACCATCAAATTCATCTGCAATGACAATATTTCTTGTGGGTTTTCAAGTGAGGCCATGAACAAGTGCTCTGAACTTTAAAAGCAATCATGACAAATCACTTAAAGCAGAGATGCCAAGTGCTTTGACATCCAGGCCACATGGCGTTTACAAATAGAGACTGAGCCAAAGTGGAATTGCTCCCTTGGGTTATATGGTCTTTGTTTCCACGACCTACTGTGATCCTCTTCTTCAAGTGTACTGCACATTTCCTTTCTATGTGAAAAACTACTATTTCCAGTTCATAGAATGATTTTAAAGGTCACTGTCAAAGTGTGTTCTAAAATTCACAGGCTTAGTCAGATTCTCTTGAAATTTTCTATGCCCTATGGAATAAGGTTAATGATCCTGAAAATGAGTCATTTGAACAATTTACTTCCAAAGAACGTGCTCTCCACCTGTTCCCAAAGCAGGACAGTGTAAGTTCAACCAGTTCTCCCATCTTTTTACCTTTATACGGAGCTTGAAAAATGGCCCAGATCAACAGTGCTCCATATTTTTCAGGAAACAGAATGTACAAAACCTGTTAACCAGAATCTAACATTTTCTTAACAAATGCCACACTTCTGTTTGGAAGAACTGTACCAAACAGGCCTAATACTTGTCTAGTTTCCTCCAGAGGAATATTTGTACATTTTGCAGTCTCTTCACCTCCCATGGGTACTTTTAACCCAGGCACTTAAAAGGCCATGGAGAAGAGCACTCTGCCCTAAAGCCACCTAACTATCATTAGTACTGAAAAAAAGTCAGTACTGAAATAAAGCAAATCCCCTCCTCCAGGTTGTACACAGATTTCTACCCTTTAACCCCAAATATGGGAGGGAGGGCAGGGAGCACTGGTAAGACACCTCATCTTGAAGGACTTTCAACACCAGTTACCTCCTATCTAAGGCCTGAGATACAGGAAGGATTTCTCCAGCTAAATAAACTACTGTTCATCAATTGAGCCACAGTCATGAATCATGTTTATATTCTCAATTTTGGGAAAACAAGTTAATACATATTGATGAAGCAGATTGTAGCTATTCCACATTATCTCACATTTGCAAGGAGGTAAGAGCACACATGCAGTCAGATATCATCTACTACTGTGATGCAAAATGACATGTTAAATCACAAAAGCCATGAGTCGCAGCTAAGGCAATCTTCTCCAAGTTAACACTCACAATTTTCTACAGACACCTGGGAAAATTCAATGCAACCACACTACATATGGATTATTCCCCATGACTCCAGTGGCTCTGCAACTCAAAGAGCTTTAGCAAGTATCTGAACACCCTACTATGCAAATCACAAAGCTGATTAAAGAAGGTTTCTGGTTTGCCTCTACATTCAGTTACTTTTCCAGATAATTTGTGAACATTTAATACTCAAAAAATGAACTAAGAGGTTTCTGCGAGATGAAGTTTCTAGCTATCAACATTACAAGGATCAGTGGGCCAGCTCTCCTCAAAATTTAGTTTTTCCATATGTCTTTTTACTCCTGTTTTTACCCCAGTTATTTTATGTGGGAAACACCAAATGGCTATTCTGTGATCAAATGAAAGGTAGCTCTTCATCTAGGATATAACAAATTAAGCAACAGAACTGAGTTTAGTTACAGGCCGTGTAACATACCTGTCAACAACCTGCCTAAATCCCAGTCACATGAAACACCTCTCAAAAATCTTAGGAAATTCAGGAGGCCAAGATTATGTCTTCTGAGTTACTATCTCTCTCTCTATTTGCTATCTATGGAGCATCTAAGATGGATAACCAAGACAGTACATTGCTTAATGAGAAGCTATCACTTAAAAAATTACATACAAATCATTAAAACCAAAAATGTGACAGTAAGGAGTATCCAGAAAGGTATCTGTTTTATATCATTGGTTCTTGTTACATTCTGTAAAGACAAGACTTGTGCTGGACAGAAGCCCTTCCCTGACCTTTTCCCAAAATAGTGATGTTTTCACAGAGAGGCAATGGCAGTTATTTTCTGTTACATGAGAATCCATCATATCATACCATAGACTATTATTCTTCCTAAGTGAAGCTGGAATGAAATCAGAGGGAAAGAAATCTCATCCACTTAAAGGGGACTTGACAGAGTAAAACCCTGTGTATGATAAAAATAAACATGTACTGAGTGGTAGGAACACCATGTCTGTCTTCAGCTTCACATTTAGCTGCAGGTTGTGAGCAGTGAAAGATCTGATGATTCAGCCAGAACTGATGTACAAAATGGGTCAGATAGAAATGGGTCAGAGGTAATACTTATTTATAAGAAGATTTTATGGCTCTAACACCAATACAAAGAAGACATTGCACCTTGCCAGTCCACTTGCTGTCAAAGACCAAGGAAGTTTTGTTTAGAGGTATGGGCATAGTATTAATTTTTGCTGAGCTACTTCCCAGTCACAGGAGTTTTGCTGTTGACCACAGGGCCCTCAGGAGATAACCTGCCAATATGGCTCACTTCAGTCCCTGCACTCTTCCCACAAATTTCCCTTTGAGAGATGTTCAAAACGAGCACTGTGGTTCCTATCTACCACACTGATTCTAAGAACTACAAGACTTCTGTATGCATCTTTTTTCCCTGAGGAACAGTGAAATGTTTCCACACATGCACAAACTGTGTTTTTAATATAAGTGCACAAGTTTTATTCAACAGCTATGTAGACTGATTTCTCCACAACTTTGTACTGCACGCTTCAGAACTGGCAACTGGGCTCAAAGTGAGTTAAATTGCACTAAATGAAAGAGGCAAAGACTAACTGGAAAATTGCCACAAAAGATCAAAAGCTGGCATTTGATTCTGACTTTAAATAAAACACATACTGCACACTTGCTCATTGCTCCTAGTCTCTTTTAATAGAAGACAAGAAAATTATGACTCATTATCCTTTTGCTCCCCCAACAGCATTGCCTCTGGACAAAGAAGACATCAATATGGTAATTTCACAGTGGTCATTCGAGTCTTTACATAATGCAAGACATGTATGTTCATAGTTCAGAAGCGTAGAATCAACAAAATAAAAACACAGAATGTGAAATGAGATTCTGGAAAATAACAGTATTTGTGCTTCAAACTGACTCATCAAATGAATGGTATTCTAAAAGTGGAATGTATATACTAGAATTGATGAGGGAATTTTCAAAGACTGCTTTTTGTCAAAAAATACCTCTTCATTTCAGCCATGAATTTAATAGAAAAACTCATGGAAATAAAATTATATTGTGCTTCTGTTGCCTAACCATTTCATAATTGTCACAGTGACCTGCTTTCCATATGAAGAATTCTGCTTTTAAGGCAAATCATTCTCTTTATAAAATCTAGTACATTCTAAGCTAAAAAAATTAACATTTTAGAAGGAGTGTTAAATTCAAAGCAAAAGTTTCTACTATCAAAAACTGACTACATTTTAAAATATAACTCATGAAAACATTGAGAATTTTAAAGATAGTTTCAGATAGGACTCAATACTTTCAAAATTTTCTGTGGGGTACGAAAGTAATTTCCTCCCCATTCTTAAAATGTAACCTCTTTCATATCATTCATCATGCATCCCTACAACTACTCTATTAACTGCAAGACCTTGATTTTCTTTCATGGTACTTTTTGTAACAGATGATTTGAAAGTGTGCACTTAATGGAGGTGGTTTGTTTTCACTTACATTTCTGTAAAGGTAACCATCAGTTTCTGAGGAGACATTTTATTCGCTACTACAAACACGGTCAAAATCCGACTTCCTTCCAAATCAAGCTGTAACAAGTTGCATCGAAGTGGTTTTACCAAACATTTTCTAAATCACAGTAACCAATTTGAAGCTGCTTTAACGTTGTTATGGTATCTGAAATTAGAGCAGTTGGCTGTAGTCTGCACCAAGGTAGTAAAAAACTCAGTCTTTTTGGTCTGCTAAGGTTCCTATTAACAAGCATCATGTCTTATTTTACATTGTCTGAAGTTTCACATTTTAATTTAAGTTCAAGACCACTTAAGCATTTTCCAATGTTAGGCTGGTCAGTGGTCAATGAGTTGAAACTGGTTTAACACAAAGTTGGTCCAAATCCTTAAAACAGGTCTCTTTAAACTTTGTATAAATCAACTTGGAATAATCCAGATTTTTTGGTTTAGACAAACTTTAGTTCTGCCTCTGCACATGAACTGTAAAAAGCATTGGATTCAGGTGTCATGCCACTGATACTTCTTTTTTCATATAGTGAAATTACTGATTAAACTGACAAGAGAAACTCAGTTCTGGCTTCTGAGTTTTCTTACAAAACTTGTTTGGAGAGGGAGTATTGCTATTCTTCAGACAAGAAGAGAAGATGTTCTACCCACTTTCCAGATAGAGCAATATAATATTATTGTAAACCTATTGACTTTAATGCTCTGATTTATAAGTCCTGTGTCTGAGAAGAAAACTGGCCAGGAAAAATATTGAGGGCATAGCACACAGTCATTATTGTTTTAAGATTTTATACCTTGCGAAGTGATTTCTTCAGGCCTTGAAACTGCAAACAGCCTGTTTATTCAAATCTTTCAAAAAGTCATTTCAAAAAACCTTTTAAATGGGTTATTGTAGAACAACCAGCTCTCAGAAACACAGCATGAAGCAGCACGCAACTGCATCCCCTCCTGGGAATCCTGTATTCTGCAAGGCCAAAATGATGCTTTTCCATTTTCAGAATACTGTGTCAACATTTTTGGGGATTGGCCCCAAGCTGGTAGATTATTTTCACTTTCTATAACAGACATTCTGAAAGATAACTAGAAAATTTGGAGGGAAATCCTCCAAGATCAATGTAATATAGAGGTGGGTCATGAGAAGCAAAAAATATATTCCTATCTAACGAGTCACCCAGCTGTTCAAACTCTACTTTTAGGCTTTTACCAAAATGAAGGTGTCCCTAAGTATGTTTTCAGGCAATGACATTTTAATTATAAAATAATAAATTAGTAGTAAGGGTATAGAATGAATTTGTGTAATAATTGAATGTACGGTATTACTGTTAAAATGTTTAGTATTGTCTAGTATCTCTACTGCATAATTCAGCAGAAACAAAAGAAATATGCAATGCAGGCACACAGGAAAGTCAGTGGTCTGTCCATGGAGCCTTAGTACAAAAGTACATGCAAGAAATCCGACTTTCAAATGCAAAAAGGAAAACTTTCGACTCCCACCTTAAAAACCTTCTGAAAGCCAAACATACTTTCTAATCTCTTAGCTAATGAAGAAAAAGGGCATCGGCAAAGGCCCATCACCCAGTTTTTGCTTTCTGTTATGAACACTGACCCTTTCTCTAGTTTTTAAAAGAAAAATATGTGGGCACTTGTTTCCAGAGAAGGTCTTGGCCTGCAGTTCTCAGGCAGACGGAGGCTCTTGGGCTGAGCACAGCTGACTGCTCACTCTTGCCTTCCCAGTTGTTCCTGGTTTGTGCCCGGTGCCTCTCCCTGGTAGGACAGGGGCTGGGGTTGCTTCATGCACTGGATCCCGCCCTAAGCTTTCCCCTACATTAAAAGCAGTGCAGCGCAATGGAAGCGGGTTGGAAACAAGGACACAATGTTCACAACAGAACCACACTGGGAGGTTCACCTTCAGACTAGAGCTAGTCTGGTGCTGGCAATTTAGCACTCCTTAGCAGGCAGAGTGCATTGGGTGAGATCTTGGAGCATGTCTCCCAGTTTAAGTTTCTCCACAAAGAACTGAGTCTCTGTGCCATGAGACCAAAACACAACATAAACTGAAGCACAACAAGTTCATTAAGACTGGGATTCCCTTCTGAAGTGCACTCCTAACCTAAATTAAGAAGGAATAGATGCACTCAAAGGTGCCTCACCCTCCTGCACTAGAGAGAGACTCAGTGCTGAGTATAACATTACTAATTCAAAGACAGAAAGTCCAGCAGCATGAAATTAGTTGTACATGGGGATCAGAAATCTGATAACAATCAACTCACAGAAGTTTACCAAAAACAAGTTGCCTTTGGCCTTAAGATAGATATGCACTAGGCAAAATGACCCAGTGTATTTTATTAGGCTGCCACACCAGCCCATCACAGTGATTGCTCGTGACCCTACCTGCTGCAAACCATGGTTATACTCCATAGGGTAGGCACAGTCCATTTGGCAGAAACAAGATGATCTCAACAAAATAATTCAGCTCACTAGTTATCAAAAGCTTTTAGTGTTCAACACCACCATGCAGCTAGTGAGTGAAACAATTTGCTGACTGTGTCCTATTTTTTTCTCTTTCCTGCGTTACCTCTACTTTGGAAGCTAGTTTCCAAGCAGTGTTCACCAGTAAAGGCCATCACTTGCTATTACCATTTAGAAATTAAATCCTTCTCTGACGACTCAGCCTGCTGGAAAAAGCCAGCTTTTACTTTCCTACTGCACCATCAAATGAACTAAATGAACTTCCCAAAAGAATGCAGGGCTCACTCTCCTGCACATTTCAGCTGCTGGCTGTCAACTAGGACTTGCAAGTGCTCAATTAAAAGGTGTCAGCTAATTCTGGCTTCTCAGGAACCTTAAAATAAAAATCTGTTTAAAAGGCTATACAGTGAGTCCTCTCTAAACACAAACATACTGAATACTCCAGCTACAACATCAGAGTATAGAGGGTGAAGGAGAATTTTTTTGCCCTGCAAAAGAGCCTGTGGTAGATATCTTTGACCTAGCACAGCTCTGCCAGAAGGACTGGTCAGCAAAGATACAGCTACAGGTTTGCTGTGCTCAGGGAGTGCTTACCATTAATACTGGCTCTTGACATGTGTGTTTAGCTCAATTGCAATATTAGGCTATCGCTGCATGACTGTGGCCATACTACACCCACTCTGCACCAGC
Source organism: Pterocles gutturalis (assembly GCF_000699245.1). Lineage (NCBI taxonomy): Eukaryota > Metazoa > Chordata > Aves > Pterocliformes > Pteroclidae > Pterocles > Pterocles gutturalis. The sequence goes on from NW_010146259.1 coordinate 22,895, forward strand.
TCGTACTTGGGTGCCTCCACACCCTGCTCTTCCATCCTGCCAGCCCCAGGGTGAGCCTGCACCAAGCTCTGACTGCTCTCACCGAAGGAGATATACTCCAGCCATTCCCAGTTCAAGAAGCACAAAGCCAGCTCAGCTCCTGACAAGGTTTACATTCAGCTTGACTGCAAAGACTGCAAGTGGTCCTCTGCTGAGCTACAGCCCACTTGGGCTGTGTCTCTCACACACTCATCAGTCAGCAAAAGACGTACAATCATCCACCTCTGCTTTGAGATGACAGAGAGAGAGCACGGACTCACTTTGTTGCAGTGTAGCCCTATATGCTGTCACCAGCTTGACTTTGACCATAGGCCCTCAGGAATTGCTCTTGGCCTCTGGTGCCAAGATCTTACATCAGCTGTGCTCACATGAAGCCAAAACTTTCCAGCTGCCCACTGGACACCCCTTTTCACTACCAAACCTAGCAATATGTGCTAGATGCATACACATGTAAATGCAGTCATTAAGGGCCTGCTCCCACCAAAACTAACAAAAGTTAACTTAATTTACATCAGCGGAGGCTGTACCCAGTTCCTTATCAGAAAACCAGAAGGAGCGAACACAAAAGAGATACAATACACGTGCTAATGTACCTAGTACTGGCAGTAATACTGAAGCACAACCCATGTGCTGCCACTTAGAGCTAGACAATCACTACCTGCTGGGGACCCCAAAACTCAACATAGCATTACAGCCCTCATTAGCAGCAATAAGATTTCATGCACACTCCCTGCAAGTCCCACTTGACATAAATATCAAGCCAATATGCTTGTGCATGTAGCCATTAATGCAGTTAAAATGCTTTGGAATGAGATCTTGATAATAGGTTTAGTACTTTAAATTAGCTTAGAGGAAACACCAGCCGGTAAAGCCAAGGCGTTATTTCAGGATTGTTATTTTAAACAAAGTTCCTTTTTGCCAGTCTACTCAAGGCTACAAATTTGCTGTGCACCGGTCTCCAGTACTCTTGTTCATGCAGCAGTCAATTGACCTTCTGTTGGTGTTAAAAATAGAGTTAGAGATAAATGAAAAGACCCCATATTGGGGGAAGCTTTTAGTCTTCAGGGCATTGAGACACACAGCAATAGTAAAGCTGACCTCAGAGAGCCAGGCTCACGGCTGAAGCAACGAAGAACAGAGCCAGCACTCAGTAACACTGAATCACAGCTCACAGCGTTTCTCTGAGTTTTCCCTGTATCCATCCACCTTCAGTTACTGATCTAGTTCAACCACCTGTAGGAATCCACCCTCAGAATGATCACATCCAGATGATATGTAGGCATGTTTGTGTGTATGGAAGTACATACAGGTATGGTATGGGTATCCTAAAGGGAAAAAAAAAATTGTGCTGCTTTACTGTTTGGTTTCAAAAGAACTTACTAATTTGAGCATTGCCATACCCTGCATATTGGTATTGTCTTAATTTTTACAAAATTATGTGAATAAGCATAGCTTATGTGCATAACCATAGCCATTTGCTGATACGATAAACTAGCTATATCAGTAAAATAACATAAGTTTTAAAAATAAAAATCTAGCCATGGGAATCTATCCAGTAATTATTTAAAAGAAAGCAAACTGCTACCCCAAAGACTATTAGCAATATTTTAAAATTTAAACACGAGCACCTTGTAAATTGCTAAAATATTCTTGGTTTGATTCTTACAAATGAACAAATATAGTGACTGAGGAAATGGGATATTAAACTTCTCGTGGACATGAAGAAAAAGCCTGGACTGATATTCTCCATGCCTCCCACTGCAGCTGGATGACTATGTAGTAATGACTACCACAGTTGTGGGAACTGGGTATGCCCACCTTGGTCTGTAATGCAGCTAGCAAGTGAAAGATCTGGTTTCCCGTGCCTGCGACGAGATCCTTTACAATCAAGCCCTTCATAGATAAAATGTTTAAGCGGTCCAGGTAAAGAGGACTGAGCTCAGCATTCACATCCGTAGTTGAATACATTAATCACTTCCTACAGAGGAATACAAGAGTCATGGCCAGCTTCAGCAGAGAGGATGGCAAGTATTTGCTCATAGCCTAGCCTGCAGCATTTTGCTTGATATTATCGCCTTAATGCATGGCAGAAGGATGATCTTTCACTCAAGGCTTTGAACTCAGATCTGGGTGAGCGCTCTCAGTGCTGTAAAAGACACCACCAACTGTCAAAAGTGTCCTGTGCAAGGAGCAGCCTTAGTGCATCAAGTCATTCAGGGGTCTTACCTGCTCATAGAGACCTACCTCAGGGCAGGTAGATTCTGCAGCTATACATGATCAGAGCTGCCCAGGCTAAGAGGTTCATGTTTCTACAGGCTACCAGGGACTAGACTTGAAAAATTAGGTGTTCTTCTTCACTGGCTCAAGATAAATGCCAGTTCAGGTGTCTAGTTCAGAGGCAGGAATCAAAAAAACCTGATATTTAAAGTCAGGTGAGGCAAATTGTAGTAGTAATGTTGGACTTAAGTTTACCCGAATTATTATATTAAATGGCAAAGTTCTCTGTTGAATTAAGTCCTTGGAAGAGAAAGCTAGCTGCATCCCATGCTGATTTGCAACATGGAAATTAATGGGTCTAGACTGGCTGAGAACTAGTCCTACCATTAATATTCTTTATGCTAATTCTCATTTTTAATACAATCAGACCTATTGCTGTTGCTGACTAAGTCGTCTTTAATTGTGGTATTACAAACTTTGCAAAACTGCAAGTCATCTTTAGTTGCGGTATTACAAACTTTGCAAAACTGCAAGTAGAAATGTTATCGTAAAATACAGCAAATACCATTAGCAACTTTTGCAAAAGCAGACAAAAAACAAGGAAAGAGAAATGCAATCCTGATAATATGTGTGCATACGTGGGACGGAACATTTAGGTTTCTGTGGTTTTAAAATATTACAGAAGAGTTCTGAGCTGTTATTGCAATCTGACAAAAGCAAGGTAAGATCCAAGACAAGTGAGAAAAAATTCAAGCAGATCAGCATAAAAACAATCTATTCTGCAAAATGCTGGAAATGGATAGGTAAAATGGAAATGCTTAGCAAGGTATTATCCAAGACAAGTGAGAAAAAAATTCAAGCAGATCAGCATAAAAACAATCTATTCTGCAAAATGCTGGAAATGGATAGGTAAAATGGAAATGCTTTTTCATTTCCAAAATATATAGCAAAGAAACGCCAAAGTTCACTTTTGTAACAAAGGCCTGCTTCAATGAAGACGTGACATGGAGCAATAATGGCAGAAGTAGTTTGGTTGATGCTTCACAGAGTACACGGCAGCTCATCACACTCATCTAACCTTAAAGGATTTAAGATCATAGTAAGGAATTTCTACCACTTCCAACAAAAAGTACACAAATGACAACATCCGACAAAACAGAACTTCATTGTTTCCTTATTGTTGCAACTGCATATACCTAAAAATTAGAGATTGCTGTGATGGACATGTTCAAAAGACTGATACATCAAACTTCAAAACAAAAGAGTTACTGGGCCAACCCTGATTAAAATAACATTGCTATACGGTATCATGAAGATGAAGCCACACGCTGCTAGTGACTATGGTCCTTCACGATCCTAGTTAACCAGGTGGAGGTAATCAAGCCTGAGAGCTCTTTGACAAGAGAAGCTCGACCCGAAATAGTTCTTTTCTTTCTCCCCTCCCCTTGCCCTCAAATCTGAGATCTCTTTTCATACAAGTTTTCCGTCTCTGGACAGTTCTGAGTCCTTTGCCTCTGGTCCTGAACTACAGGCTGGGTGATGCTAAGCTGGGGTTATTTTCCAGGCTGTAGCAGGTACCTTACTGTGTCACTTGATTGCTTTTCTTTCTTGAGTAACTGAATCTTCTTGTCTTAAAGCAAAAACAATCTTGCCAGCCCTTAACCGGTAGGTGACCATCAGCAAGTTGTTTGTATTTCCTCTCTATTCAACCTGTGCCCATACTTCCAAGGTCTTCACTGTTATCCCATGTTTCAACTTCACATGATAACAGGAGACAGCTGGTACCAAGTTCCAGATCACCCATCAAGCTCTCACAGCAAGCTGGTAATGAGCCCAGATTGAGGCTTATGTAGTTAGCACAAGGCACAGCATAACGCATGTGTCCTGCTACTAGCAACAACAATATTATTTGTCCTGGGACCCTGTGTACAAAAATGGTTACACATTGGTTACCAGTTAAGCTATATTAGTGTGTTTATGTCTGAGTTAAAAGCAAGCTAATGCTAATTAAATCCTTCTTAGCCTATTTCTACTGTACAGGTACAAAAGGTCTGTTCAACCAACTGACAGACAGCAGGTCCGATCCTGCTGCTTTCTGTGGACTCCATGGGAGCAATGGGTGGTTCTGCAGAGAAACAGCCCATTATTAGTTCAGAATTAAATGCCCATTAGCTGGAGAAAAAAGGGCGATGTTTGTGGAGTATATGTTTCACTTTTAAAAGTGTCTTGCTGACATTGGCCCATTATTAGTTCAGAATTAAATCCTTATGCCCATTAGCTGGAGAAAAAAGGGCAATGTTTGTGGAGTATATATTTCACTTTTAAAAGTGTCTTGCTGACATTACCTCAAGTAATAAGCAAACGGGCTTTGGGGCAGCAGTTGACTCCATCAGACCTGCACTTCGGGAAGTGCATTAGAAACAGGAAGGGCCACATCAGACAACATGTGAAACAGCCACTGTTTGTGCTGAGGCAATTTTCTTTTTGCGCAAATCCAAATTGTTTTTAAACATGCCTACCTCTTCTTATTACCAAATAACAACAGTTTACTTTGGACCATAAGAATTTCCAAAACCATTTAAGCAATTTTATAGTCTTCCCAGCTCTTTAAATCCCTGGTTAATGGGCACTGGTTGCTATTGTGCTTGATCATTTGTTTTCTAGTTCAAGGATTGTGCAACCATTAGTCTAAAACTTTTTCCACTAGGAATCAATCCCTGTTCCAGGGAAATGGCACTGACTCATTTCTCACTGACTGAAGGTGAAGTGACAAGTTTCCTTCTCACTGTCTCAGGCCCCAGTGAGCCAGGCAGGTAACAAGAGCTGTTCTGGTGCTTCTCCTGCCGTAATGCATCAGGGAGAGCAGGCAGGGACCCAGGATGAAGCTTTTTCATGTACTTCACGTGTAAGAAGCTGCACACCAAGCACTGTGTGTGAACTCTTGGACTGCCTCTATGGATCTGAAAGTGTATTGTGTAATGCTGAATGTGTACAGAATGAATTAAATGGATGTAAATCAACATTGATTTAAGTTACTGAATCACTACTCATGCAAGCAATTCCACCAGTGAAGTGTGTAGAGCATCAAATAACAGAAAATATTTATATCTGCATCTGGCTTCCATCTAAAGAGCTGCCCTGTTGGGTGTATTCATGCAAGTTACTGGCTTCCAGGAAGAACTTTGCATCACCACATGGTTCAAAAGTTAGAAAAAATATCAATAACTATGAGAAGATTTTAGATTCTGAATTTTGTGATGTAAGTTTTTTGTCTGTGAAAACTTACTCAGAGTAACAGGAAAAAAGTTTTGCCCTTGTGTTACTTATGATGTCCTACATTGCTAACAGGGAAGGAGTTTCAAAAAAATTGGACAAATTCAGCTTCTTATAGTTTTCTCTGTTATATTTTGTTTTACACAACAATAGGAAGAGATGCATAAAAGTGGAAAGAATAAAGCTGCAATATTGACATAATTTTATGTTAGATACTGAGTTCTGCTAACTGTAGGGAACAGTGGAAACAATTTGAAGTTGTATCAGACTCTGATTTCCTTTGAAGCATCTTAGACTTCATCTAGTGTGTCTGTCTTCAACTAAAGAATCTGATTTCTTGAGATTTGCATTTCAGAATAATAAACTCATGTAAATCTTACTCGGAGTTTTTGTAGTCTTAAAAGAGATTTCATGATGGCTTACAAACCAAAGAATTTATTTTCTTCATGCCGCTGAGGTCTGAAGCACTGTCATTTGCCTGATTTTCTAGCAAGTCAATCCTCCACTCAGTACCATGAGTCCCTTCAATAGTGTGCAGAGATTTTCATTATGAACTTGCAAGGACTGTTCTGGAAGGTGGTAACACAGAAAGGCAGACTCCTCTTTCAAGCAGAAAGGAAGGAAGAAGGCCTGAGACTCATGATCATCCTCAAAGTGAGATATCAATACTCAGTGCCATCCCATACCTCCTCTTTTCTGATTTTCCTTCATGACAGCACTCAGTCTCTGGTTTTGACAATCCAAATGTTGTGTACCCAAATCATTAATCAAAATATTAAAGAAACCAAACCTGAAAATCATTTTTGAGGAACTCCAATACTAAAATCCCTCAAGGTTGATTGCTACCCTTTTATCTCTGCCTATTGTCATCTTGCACATAGTCAATTCATTACCCACTACATAATTTCTGCCTTAATCCCCACTTTCCATTTAACTAATAATTTCCACGGAGCTATAGCACTTCATTTACGTAGTCAATAGTTACTCCTTTCAAATAAAAATACTGGGCTAAGGAGGTACAATGTACCTTTGGTAAATCCATGGAGCATTTTAACCCATTTTCCACCCACTTCCATATCTTTGATAATTCTTTCCC
>NW_010146259.1:29550-47585 GCF_000699245.1 Pterocles gutturalis
TTCTAAACTCTGTATACACTTGATGTCAGATTAAAAAGATACCATGTACCTAATCAACAGGCCAAAAAGGCAAACTCTGGTTTTAATTAGCATATCAGCTAAGACTAGAAAAAAGAATCTTACGGGAGTCTTAAGAACCAAAAAGACAGTAGGTGGAAATGGCAAGTCTATATACAATGCAAAAGAAGGGCTGACTGTGAAAGAAACCAATGATTAAAGAAGCCAGGGAGTGCAAGGATAAAGAAAGGGAAAAAAATAAAAAAATAGGATTTCTGAGGAATGCGGATGAGCAGATAATAAATCATCTTCACATGATCCCAGAGTAACTGCTTTACCTGAACATAAAATTACAAAGTTGAGCCTGGGGGGGAAAGTCAGGTTATCTAGTGGGAAAGAGAAGATGAAAACAGAAATTACCAAACCTGAGGGGGAAGCAAATTTCAGCTTTTTAACTATATAAACAGGGCCATCTTTATCCCATATGCTGAAGGAACATGAAACTAAAATTATGACACCAAGGACTAACTCACCAATAGAAAAATAACAAATTTATTTCTTATCTCCAAGAAAACTGGCAGAAGGATAACTAAGAGACAGGAAAACAACAGGCCTCATCAGAGATATGCAGGCAGAATCACTATGCTAACTGCTGGGGAAACTGGCTGCTCAGGACCAGTGCTGGCTGTAAAACGTGATACAACCCCCACCAGCAATTTGATGCTGGGACTTGGTGTCCTTTGGCTAATCCCAACAGGGTCTATAAAATTTTTGAGCTTTGATCTTGATGATGATGCTGAAGCCTTCCTCCTTACCTCTTAACAAGCTGTGACAGCAGCGAAGTGGCTCTCTGCACCTATACAAAATCCCATTAGCAAGAGCAACTTCCTGAGCCGGCGGTGGAACCCAACAAAACCCCAGGTAAAGTAAACTTTCTGCACCAAATCCCCAAGGACGAGCGATAGGGAATTGAACCCACTGGACTCAGATCACTTGTTCTGAGGGTTTGCTGTTCACGATTCATCTGAAGATGTTTGCCTCCCACCGCTTCCCTCCCCAGTGCCATAGCTTGCAGCCCCCTTACCTGCACTGAGCAGCTCTGTAAAAGTGATCACTGAAGTAAGTGGGCTACATTGCTACTGAAAGCAACGCAAAAAACCTAGAGACTGAAGAAAAGCACATAGTAAGGACCCAATGCAGAACGGTACTGGGATGGAAACTCCCTAAGAGACCTCCCTTCTTCTCAATTTGCCAAGGTATTTTCCTTGGAGAATCAGCAGAAAGACACAAGATGAAAACCAGGACTCCTCCTCTCTCTAGGGAGTCCACATCCAAACAGGCCTGGGAGTCAAGCTTCCTCTTGTTTATTCTGTCTGTCTCTGGCCCCTCAAATCTTTCTTTCCTCTCTGAATAGTGACTGAGCCATGTCAGATCAAGGGATTTTGCCAAAGGAATGAAGGGTATGCAGCAGGGCTAGACGTCCCTCAGAGTGACTCAGGAGTTCAGCAGAATATTGTTCTACTCATGAAGACTGCAAGTAAATAACAGGAAGAGATATAGCATACATCCACATGATCTTTACTGAGGGAATGGCTAATTAATGAGAAGAATAATAGTAACAGATAGACATAAGAACCATAATAACAACAGAATCAACAGATTCTGGATTTGTGTCATTGGTGCACACATACACTGAGTTCAGTTCTAATGCCTTTGTGTGCGGTTGATTTTTACACTATGTCAGTATTATTCAAACATTTACACTAGAGATTTTTCCCACATCCCCCCATTTCCTGTTTGAAATTCAGTGACCTCAAATACTGAGGAAGTCTTTAAATAGCTTGTGGTGGGTGACACAATCTCATGTTTTTATTTTAATGAAGGATATCTAATGAAGACCATCTACTCATGCAATATGAATCACCAGGGCAAAAATGTTCCAATTTACCAACAATACAAAATGAAGTGAGTCAGGTCTCACGTTAAGAAAGTAAATCCCTTTTCATTGTGATGGAAAATGACTAAATCTAACCATGGTTTTCTTCATCCACTCTCTGTTAGCTACTAGAGCTCAAGATCTCTGGGTAGTCCATATCAAGGTTTGCCTTTTTTTATTCCAGTTGAAACATCATTTATATTTTTCCAGCTTTCTTTCCTTCATGCATAAAATGAAGAATGATTTCCAGATTAGTGTCTACTTATAGCATTGAGTTCTCATATCTGACATTCTTATCAAACAAATGGAAGGCAGGATCCCAATTCTCCTGTGAACAACACCAATCTTACATCAATGTCTCTTCTTTGAAATTGGTGACATGACACCAGTGTAAGGTCACAATCAGATTCTCACTTCATCTGTAGAGAGTTAATAACCACAGAAAATCACAGAAACAACCGACTCCATTCCCATCACTAGGTGTGTGCTATGGAGGCAAACGGTGCCACCAGCACACATGGAAAGTGAGAAACTGCTACAAAACTGTCTTCTCACTAGTGAATTCAGCAGTGCAATCTCTGGCCTCTCTACTGCTCAAACAGTGATGAAATCATAACAGTAGAGAATTTTTATAAAAATACTCATGGCCAGGTCAACTGGCCACCCATACTATCCTCCCCGTGCACCCACTGGTATCAGACATCAGGCTGAAGTTTCAGTAGAGCTAAAGAGTGATAGGAAAATGGGGCAGGCATGTGTTAAATGATGCTGCAGTTTGCCTGAAGAGAATGACTGGCCCCACAAGAGTAAAAGGAAATAGGAAGTAAGTCCTTTAGTCAATTGTGAAATTATGTCCTAAGTTTGGCTGCTGTAGGGTACATCAGTGTGCCATCAAGGGAGAGAGGCTGTGACCAGAAAAAAGGAAAAATGTGCTCTGTGTGTTGTAAAACCATAGCAAAATTCCTCACAATTCTTCTCCTGCACCTGCCCCATCCCTCTCTTGCCTTCCTTCCAGGGCTTTCTCCCTTCCTTCATGTTTGAGTTATTATCCTGTTAAGGAAAATTCCTGTCTGGCTCTTTGGCCTGAGAAGTGGTGCCACTATTACGTGACTCACTCGGCTTTTGTTTTCCACCCTTTTCTCCTCGTCTGAGTAGGGCTGCCCACCCAGGCAGACATTGCCACCACTCCTCCACCTTCATGCACTGCCCGAGGCCTGCCCTCACTGGGTGGTCTCCTGGCTGGGCAGTTTCCTGACTGGCCTTCACACCACACACTTTATTGGCAAGTCTGTAGATTCAAGTGATTCAATTCTCTCATTCTCCGTTCTTTATTTTACACAAAGGGCCAGATTCTTTTTCTGTTTCCTGTCAAAAGCATGTGAAGTGACAACAGTGTATCAGATGGAAAGAGGTCATGTCAGCCCCAACAGCTGCAACAGTCTGGTGTCTTCCATAGGACAGTCCTACTAGTGTCATACATATTAGACATCCTAACAAGGCTTAATGCAGAGGTATCACACTCTTAATTCATATGTTGTTTGCTAGTTCTTCTAAACAACACATCCTGTTCTCCAGTGTTGGTGAACAGCTGTTTTTACACGCCTGATATTTAATTGTCTAGACCTCTGTCATTTTGACAGTCTTCTTCCACTTCTCTTTCTGTCCTCTGAAAATTTTTAAACCCATTGGTCAACTTCAGTCAAATTTAATAGTAGCAAGAATCTCCCAGGTATAACAAGTTTAAGGAGCCAAGGAGACAAATTGTATTTAAATTCTCACCTCTATAAGAAAAATTTCTAACCAAAACTTATTTGAATATTTTAGGACTTATTAGAGCTCACTATAATTCCCATTTCCCTCTATTGAGGGAATGGCTACAGGCTCAGTCCCTCTTACAAATCTGAGGACTCACGCAGCTGCTCAGCTTCCAAGCACATTTTTGCATCAGTTCCAGCATTTATGGAAGGACCTTTCTGTTTACATCTAAGTGTATAAATCAAAATTTGCAAGTAAGTTGAACAGGGAACCTGGATTCAATAAAAATGTGCGTGTCTCATTCTTTGGGGCAAAATTAGGTCTGATGATCCAGTGATAAAGGCATGAGAGTGAATCTGGAAAAAAAACTCCTGAGTCCTTATTGTTACCAAAGTTTCTTATGAGATGGTAGGTAAGAGCCATAATTAAACAGTTTCAACTCCCCACGATTAATTTTCTAGTTGTCTGTCTAGCTGGCTTGATGGCCTTCACAGACATCCAGTAGATGATATTAAGATCAGAGATCTAAGAGAAATTTAAGCCTTCTAAATCCCCATGTTTGCTTTTTTTTGTGGTTCAGCTTCCCAGTTGGTAAATTGTAGACAACAGTATTCCTCCTCCTCAGGTAAGGAAGAACATATTAAAACTGCAAGGCATTCAGACGTTACCCTAGTGAGTAGGGCCTAGTTAGTATTCCCAATACTAACACTGACTTAGCAGTTTGATGCACTGTTTTGTTCTTCTGCATTAAAATCTCCCACCCTTCCCCAAGAAAGAAAAAAGCAGCTTTTAAAAAATAATATTAGATACTAAGTGCTAATATGTTTGTTGTAACATCAGTATTTTCCTGTTTGTGATGGAAATACTCCTATCAACTTGTTATATTTTGTCTGTATAGCACAGCCTCTGTGTGTTTGCATACATATACACACACACACATACACATACATATTGCAAAGATTTCTCTCTTCAAGAGTCAAAGCAATGTTATGTAAAAGTTTACTTAGTCTAAACTCACTGGTAGCATAGTCTTAAAGAATAACAGGATGTGGATATAAATAAATTAAAGGTGTCCTTCTGGACCAATTTTTTCTTAAAAACTGAATTACTGCCCAACATTCACTCAGGAGGAATCAAAGACATCTGTTAAGAACCATTACTTTTGTGTTGCTTCCAGCCTTATGTGTTGCCACTGTTCTGGATGGAAACAAGACAAAGCATGATACTTGTATAAATGACAAAGTAATTTACTGTAAATCAGAGTAGGTATTATTATGCAGAGTTAGAAATTACCAAGTTTACTGGGTATCAGTCTTCATAAAATTCCACTATTGCTACTCTTGTCAGGAAGTGAAAGCAAAGAATAATGCTCTGTAGTCCCAATTTGGTATGTTCAGGAACTACTTAGCAAGAAATGGGGCCTCATTAAGGCATTGACCAAAGTTGTAAGTGCAGTTTTTCATAATTATGATGAAATAGGATAGTGATCAATCCAATATTATTGATCGGTTAAGTAAAATTTATAGAAGTGTGAAATCACCAGAGTTACTGGAGAGAACATGAATCTGGTGAAGGTGACCCTGTAAAAGGCAAAAGCAAGTAAACAGTAGGGTGAACCCAATGGAATTGTTGGAGAGAAAATCGAATTTTATCAGAGCACAAAAAAATTCTGAAGACATTACCAGTAAACAAATTCTACAATTTCCAGAGGTCCAGTAAATCTTTTGTATACCTTTGTCAGCTTAGCTGGTAACACTAAGAACACCAAGAATTGATCTTTCCTCCCCATTTTTTTAAGATTCCAACTCACCTCTTTTTTAACCTCCTTTTACACTAAGAATAAGAAAAGAATAGCATCCCCTAAGTATTATTAATTCTCTTTTCTTATTCACACCATAGGAAGACTGTGCCAGCAACACTAAGAACCATGGATTTAAATCACTGGAAAACCAACAAAGTTCAGGATTATGCCCTGTGTATTTCCATGGTGCACATTAGCAAACCATTAACAGTAGATGTATCCCGTATAGGCTACCCTCAGATATTTCCTCCACCTAGTTCACAGTACAATGTTAGGCAGGGCAAAAGCTAGATATCTGATATTTATTTTCATGGAAATTTTACTTAAAGCTGTCCCATTCAACATCTTGGTCTAAATGTGCTACTGATGTATTTACTGGGGAATTTGTACTCTGTCCCTACAAGAACTGGCTTAGATTCTCACACATGGAATTTCCAGTTGGGCCATTTCAGCTGACCAAACACCAAATTCAAGTTTACATGTATGTTTATCACTGCTCTTCCTGTAAACAAGCTACCAGGCTGAGTGAAATCACTCATACAGGGTGCAACCAAAAGCAACAAAAAGATAAATATTGTCTGTCCCCACTGAATATCATCTGTGTTGTCCCATCCTGCCACAACAGAAAAGTAATCAAATGATACAGCAAATTGTTCCCAAAAGTATTTGAATGGCAAGTTTTGCACAAAATTAACCATCAAGGATCCAACAAAGATCTGTGCTCCTGCTGTAGGTGGTAATGATGTGAGACCCTAAGTGACTTGGAGCCATAAGAATCAGGACGGCCCATGTCTCTGGATGTGTCCCACAGTGTTTCTGAATGGTCTCATCCATGTTTAGTGATCCTTAGTAACGACTACAGTAATTTGCATTGATTTGGTGATAGAACAAAGTACCTGACCCTGCACAGAGAGTTGAATAGGTAAATTATTGCATCCCTGCATCAATTAACTGCTATGTGCAGGTATAAAGATCTGCACAGGTGTATCCTTTTGTAGGTTCCAGATACAATGAACTGAACATTATTAAAACAACCAGTCAGCAGCATCATTCCTAGACTCAATGCATGTGGATTTGCAGTCCATCTTTGCTACACATAGTTCTCACGAGGCTGAAGCAGTGTACATAAATTATGTTCAGATTAAGTTAAAGAGTCCTCTTCTGCATTCCTTCTCTAAGTCTCTGCGGATGGCTGTCCATTTTGCTAAGATACTGTTTCTCCTTACAAAGAATGTCTTATGTTGGTGACATTTTGAATGAAGCTTCTTTCTTCTTTCTACTGTGTTCCAGCTCATCTTGTGACAGTACTTATTCCTGACATTTGCTTGGAAGCCGCATGGCTGCCACAGCCTCACTGCAAAACTTGGCTTGGAGGACTTCAAGTTCCTCTCATCTTCTACAGAAATACCCTTGCCATTCAACATTTTTGTTGCAAAGACTATCTTCAATGAAGCAGGATCCAGTATGAATAAATAATGTGTCAGAAACGTGTTTGGGATATCTACAATCATCTCTCCTATTCTTTCTCATTTTTCTTTGTTTATTTTTTCCGGAGTGCCACCCCACTCATCTCTTCCTGCTTCCTAGTCTGGTCTCTATTGTCTGATTTACCAGACTTATGGATTTTTTTTGTGTGGGAATAGTGATCACCTACTTTTCCAGGTACACAGACCTACACCAGCTTCAACGTGAGAATCACAATCACTATTACCATCACTGCTATATGCAGCAGATATTCAAAGCAGGAACAATTTCTTGGTAACTGAGTTCAAGCTGAAACAGAAACTTTAATGAAAAATGAAATGTTGTCTTTGGGTACATCATCAAACTTAATCATGCACCTGGTGGAAAGAATAAGCTTGATCCCTCTCAGGCTGGAGAGTGCAGCCTCCTTTCTGGAGCTCTCCAATCACTTGCTCCATCTTGTAAAAAGCATCTGCCATTCAGAAAGCAAAGTATGAGCTAGTTGTCTACAGTTCGGAAGACAATTAAAGCACCTAAATCAGGGACAGGGTTTCAAGCTGTGACTCCCAGTCAGTCTCACATGGCAGAAGGGAAAAATACTCAAGTCCCGCCCCCCCTCCACCTCAAGAACCTTTCCTCCTGGCTGCTCTAGAGGGGACACCCTCTAAATGTCCAGGAGGGAGACGGCACCAAAGCTGGGCCAGGGATGTGCAGTGAGAGCCCCTCCTGTTTCTGAGAGCTTGCCTCATGCACTGCAGATGCTGAGTGAGGAAAGGTAAAGCTGGCTTCAGAGATCAGTTCAGTGTTCAGTCTAAAAGACAGATTTATCCCTGAATATGCCTCTGAATGCCAATTTGATTATGCAAAATGAATTAAAGACAACATTTTCATGAGGTGTAACTAAAATGCATGTTTCTTGTTTTCTGGATACCTGACAAGCAGCCCCAGGATCTATTTTTTTGAAGCACTGAGTGTTTCCATCTGTGTTATATAATACAAACTATGCTGAAAAGACTCGGTATTTAGCAGACATCTCTGTGTGCCTCAGTTCCCAAGATGTGCAATGGGGAAAAAAACAGTCCTTCGTCTAACAGTATTTTTGTGAAGCTAAATTAGTATATTAGAAAGTCTTATATTCCACATGATGATTGTCATGGAAACACCACAAGGAAACAGTTAATTTGATTTTCAGAGAAGCATATAGTAAATAAAGGGCAAGGCCATAGCTTGAACAATGAATATGAAACAAAATACTGGCCAGCAGAACAAAGTCAGTCCGTTTTGTGCACGGAATGAGGCAGTGTACCTCTGCAAAAAGAATACATGATCGTGTCATGAAACATTTAGTCATGCACGCATATTTTTTCAAGTGCTTTGTTCTATAAATTCCCAACTCTTTGATAATTCAGTAAAAATATTTATCTTTATATACACTCATGCATATCTATATAGAGAAGTGCGTACCTATATGTATGTATATACACACACACACATATCTATCTATACACATATATAGGAACACTTTACAAAATCTTTTCATTAATGACTTTGGACATTAAAAACCACCTCCTCTTTTTCCTATAACATTGCCATTAGTGTATCAAAAACTTCCTCTGCTGGAGCTCCTGTACATGCAGTGGCAAAAAACTCAGCCCTACTTTTTTTCAGGGGAGTTCTGAAAGTTGGTTTTTTTTTTTTTCCCCTGTAACATTTTAATAGTCAAATGGCAAGAAGTGAACCTCACAATTTTGCTGTTTAATGACACATATATTGAGATAATCTTTTATTAAAGTACTGTTGAAAACAAAGGTGAATTATATGTATTTGTGTACTCATTTTTAAATGCAATAAAAATTAAATTCCATTTTTTAAAATCTTTGCCTCAGGGACCTGCTACTTCTAAGTTTCACCAGTCCTTCCACTGGTGTTGTATTACCCATTTGAGTCAGGAATGACTCACATAAAGTACAGGTATCTTCAAGTCACCACTGGCATTTCAACAAACCAGCGTTAGTTGGGAAGTCTTTAACAAGATCCTCTGTTCACATGATCTTCCTGTCTGGGGGTTTTTGGGAACTGGTGACAGGTTTTGTTCAAGTAACTGAGTGAACATCTACAAGCTTTTATTCACAGAAGGCATAAATCTGGTGGACAGGGCAGAACAATCCCTCAGGGGAAAACAACAGCAGCAGTAAACTCCCTCTCATTTGTGCAAAGTCAAATGAGAACTCATGAGGAATATTTTCCCAGCCGCAATAATTTTCAAAATGGCAACTTGTTTATCATATACTATAAGAAAAGCATAACAGGATACCATTTAACCCAGGGTGTGTATAACTGACACTACTGTACTGCTTAACCATCCTCATGGCAAACAAAATTTGGATCTGCCTTTTCTGAAGCTCTGTAAAATCTTCAGTTCAGAAATCAAAACAACATCCTACATCTATCTAACCACAGCTACAAAAAAAAATATATCTTCTGTGTTTTTCCATCTGCATTGTCATCCTCTCCATTTTTGCAACAGATTTAAACTTACTGACCTCACTTTAATTCTTCAAAGATGGTGCTGCCTGTAGTCTAGTCTCCAGTTCTGTCTCATTCTCCACCTCTCTCCATCTCTCACTCCTCCATTCTGCTCACTCCTCTCCTCAGTTACCTCCGCACCTTCTCCTGTCCTTTGTATCTGTTTTCTGCCAACACACAGAACGGATTCCTAGCCCCTCTCCATTAGGTAATTTTCTGTTTCTCTGTATTAGTTCCTTAAAAACTCAGTGTCTTGCCTTCATGACTCTCCTTGGACTTCCAGGTTCATGATAAGCCCCTTATGATGGTCTGACTTCTCTCTGTTCAAATGAGATTATAATCAGTTGAGAGCAGGGACTTCTCTGAAATCACATTAATCCTGAGGTTGACATCATCTAGAATTAGCCAATTTCTGGGCTAGTCACTCAGAGGATATAGAAGTGTACCTGAGTATTGAGAGTGGGGTCAGGTCAATAATCTTGGTGGGAAAAGCCTACCTCCCTGACATAAATATACACATTTGTCCTGCGACTTGTTTCTCCAGAGACCACTTCCATGCTCTCCCTGGAGCAGGGACTGGCTTTGGAGCCAGGCTGAGATCAGAGATTAACTACGTAGACTTGCCAAGACAGCAAAGGCAAGAAGCAGAGCTAGCTACAAGCAGGAGATGATTCTTCTAATGCGGATCGGATAATTTCAACACTTGGCAGGGCACTGGGGGGACAGAGAGATAAAGAGAGCTTCACCTGGGACAGAGGTGTGCTAGGTGTCTAGTGAACACATTTAGTTTAATGCCAATGCAAATATTTTAAGGGAGCATGGTTGGCCAAGGATAAATATGACATATGTGAGAAAGCAGGGTTCCCTGACCCTGTCTAAATCAATAAATTGCCATCAGTTTTCCTTCCTTCTCCCCCTCCAGATATCTCCATGCCAAGCTCTAGCAAATCTTATCCTGCCCTGATTCAGCCTCTCTTCCCCAAATCCTTTTCCACAGGAAATTCCAGGGGTGGAAGGGATGTGGGGTCAAATTAATTTGGAAAACAACTGCCAAGTCAGCATTTCAGAATATCCTGTTGGGGAAAGCTATTTCTGCAGCAGGGGCTGGGAAGGCACGGAGGAGTGCTGGCTTCCTGAGCCCTCAGCCCCGGTGCTGCCAGGGGACAGGGACACACAGGGCTGGTGCTTGGCACCAGGCAGCACGGCCATGCCCAGGGAACTGGGCTTTGAGTCTCAGCTCTCAGCTGATTGCTCCTGGGGTACAGCTAATTTCCTTGGAGCAGGAGAGGTGCTTCAGGGCCTGCTCGCAACTGCTGTGTTCTTGCCACTCCTCAAATAATTGGAGGCTCCTTCTCCACTTGCCAAAGGAGATTTTTAGATCTCCCGTGTGGTTCCAGACCTCAGGTTACACTGAGCTTCTGAAGAGCAACTGAAGAACCCAGCTGAAAAACTAGCAAATAAATAGAAATGGAGATAGCAAACAAACTTCCAACAGCTTCTGAAAATGGCATTTTTCAATAGAAAACTGTTGTTCAGAAAAGCTTCTGACCAGCTCCACTAAATTTATTTATTAATGTTTCTCCAGCTGTAAAATACGGGGTTTTTTATTGTTTCTCTATGAACAATGTACAGAAGGTCAGCTAAAAAGCAAACACCTTGAAATGCTTTCAGTGTTTCTGGAGAAAATCGTTGCATAGGTGTGCAAATTCAGAAACAAGGAAACATCCTGCTGCCTCAAGAACTTAATCAACGCATTATACTCACAGCTGTAAAGAACTCAAATGATGGATGTTTCATAGAATTGCCTTCAAAAACACATACTATTTCTGGTGTTTTCTTTATATCTAAGGAACTTGAAATCTTCTAAAGATCAGCCTCTTCAAAATAGCCTTATACAATTTACATGCATACCTGGTCCAAACGGATGAGCTGAAGTCTGCCTATCTAGCAACAAGAATAATCACTTATTTCGACAGCAGACCTGATTCCAGAATAATCCTGAGTATTATGAACTACAGAAAAACATACTCTACTCCCAGTTAAAATGGTCTTCCTTCAAAAACCACCCATTTTTTTAATATAAGATTACACATTTCAGTGCACTGCAAGGCTCTCTACTTTTCCATTCAGGAAGCAGAACATTCTTTTTTTCTGTCTTTCCCAAGAGGATTTTCAGAAGAGATCTGCATTGCTCTGCTCCTTGTCCATAATTACAAGTCTTCAGGAGTATCCTGTGAGAGAGTGCTTTAAATTAGGAGTGATGGAGAAGGGAGATGACAAACCACTACCAAGGCATGGCGGCCTGCCTTAGCAAGCAAAGGGAGCAGGTTAACATGGATAAGAGAGACTTCATAACTGGTAAAACAGGGCTGAAGGGGGCCCACCTCAAGCATGTGTACACGAATACAGAAGTGGTGAGAGGACAGGATGATAGGGGAAGCTCTCATACCCTTTCCAGGAAATCAAGAAGACTGGGCACCTCTCCAAAATGCATGGATTTATGAAGGGGAAGCCACACTTGACCAAGCTGCTAACCTTTTACAAGGAGATGGCTGGCTCAGTGGCTAAGGGGGGAACCACGGATGTTTATCTTGACTTCAGCAAAGCTTTGGACAATCTTTCCCATTGCTGCCTCCTGTAAGGCAAGTTGAGGAATTATGGACTAATGAATTGGATTGAAAGTTGGCTGAACCACCAGGCTGACAGGGCTGTCAAGAACCTGTCCCTGGATCTACTAAATGCATACAGTTATATTACACATACATACATCATACACAAATGGTACACAATAAATACCTATCTTACACATACACATGCAGACACGGAACGTCTTGTCCTTCCAACTTCTCAGTGCAGAAACAAACAAGCATCTGGGAGAAAATGCAACTGGCTCTGGGTAAACCCAAAGGGAGGATGGCAACATAAGTTCTAGCATTATTAACTGGAGAGGAAAAACAACATTTACCAGGCAGAAGCATTTTAAATCAAGAGAAGTCATTAATTTGCATCCACAGTTTTGAGGAGGAGAAATATGAGTTACTCATATTAAATTTTAATACATCATGAAATATGAGAGGACTAAAGGTCCACAAAAGTTGTACCAATACTAAAAAAAAGGCAAGCAGGTTGTCTGACAGAATTAGATGACAGTTTGCCTGATTATTTTGCCTTAATCCCAGGCAAAAAAAAATAGCAAGTTCTACAAGGGATCTTATTAATACAGAAGAACAAGAACAGCAAAATACCAGTCTGCATGGCTTTAAAGGAACCACATCTCACCAAATGAACTAGATTTTCTTTCATTATCAGGTGATGAACCTGATTTACACAGGAAGAAGCAAAAATATAAGAGTTTATATGGCTTCCACTTTACTACTATTTAATACTGCTAAATAAAAACATGTGAACTGAACAGATACTACCTAAAAAGTGGGCGTAAAATCTGTTAGCTGGTAATTGGAGAATCATTCCCAAATGTACATATTTCTGTAAAGCTTCCTTGGGGATTAATATTGATTCACAGATGTTATTCACGACCAGTGAAAGGACAAGCACAAGCCCCACTTTATTCTTTGCCAACATCTGTCTGGGAGGGTCCAGCCCATGGCTCAAAGCAGGTAATAATGCCATTGTCCTTCACTGTGCTTTCAGGAAAGGCTGTGATTTTGGGTTTTTCTGTTGTTTAAGATCAAATACACTATTTCTATCTCTTCTCTGATATGCCAATCTTTTCCCTCAACTATAATCCCTGCAGATCTGCCTATTAATACAGCTTCACAAAAGCAATTTATGTTTTCTAGACTTGATTTTTTCTGCTGACTTCAACAGGCAGTGTTTCAATATCCAGTGCATTTCCTGGGCATATACTGGACTTTCTTCCCCTACTTCTATAAGACACGGGTCACTGATTTCCACAGCTATACTCGCTGGATGCACTTCCATAGCAAGTCATCACAAACGGCATCTCTGCTCTCAGCAAATGTAAACTCAAGAAAACACCCTAAAAGAGAGCCTGTCACAATGTCACTGTGACTGACACACAATCCCAGATAACTCAAATACTTGGTAGGTCAAAAGAAATATGGTGACAAAATGTCTTCATCCATTCCATCTATTTCTTCTAGGGGATGATAACACAAAACAGAGGAAGAGCTGCCTCACAAATACAGAATTTTTGGGGGTATAACATATTCCTCCTTCTCTGCTTCTACATCACAGGAAAGCAAATATCAGAAAACAGACTTGTTTATATCAGAGTTGGTAGGAACTTCTGAAAACAACTTTGGGTTCAAGTTTGAGGAAGCTATTAGAAGTGTTACATCAGCATGACTGAAACAATATCTCCTCTGCACTGGCTACACAATCTCACGGTTTAAGCAACAGTTTACAGACAACTTTTCTTCCTCCTCATTATCAGGAGGTCTTAAAGTCTGACAGAAGGACACAGTGTACTACAGACAGTAGACATAAGTTTGTTTTGCACAGTATTCATTGGCCTTTGAGAAAAGAAATGCCCCAAATTAGTCACCTCATTGCATATTGTGCCATCAGTTTACTGCAAGTTCACTGTGCATCGAGAGTCCATCCCAACACAGAACTGCCACCCGTAGCTCATAGTAGGCAGGAGCATGGAAAGTACCAGCCGACACACCAGCCAGCCCTCATATCCAGTGTGCAATGGAGGATGAAGGTTCAGGGTGGCAGAGGAAGAGGTGTTCATTGCCATTGCACCGTATCGAGCCGGATGCACAGCCACAGCCCCCAGCATGGCTGCTGCAGGGTTCTCCAGAGCATTCCAGAAGAAATCCAGATGCTACACTAAAGTTATTTAAAGAGAGAAAAAAAAGCCCTGCAGCAGGGGTTTGGGCAGTGAGCAGTGGAGCAAGCCTAAAGCAGACTCATATATCCCTCCTTCATATCCTTGACTTAGAAAAATTCCTTACAGGAAGAGTCCATATCCCACATAATTTTTTCCCATAACTCCAGTCAGGAATGGTACGTATTTGGCCCAGGTTCATGACGTATATTTGTGAGCTTTCCTTGTTCCTGGGTGGTTTCTAAAAAACTTGAATCTAGAATTTGAGCATTCTGTTTTCTGATGTAATTTGAGAAAGCAAGTTTGTAGATGATTGGACTATATCTGCTGTTGATGACATTAACTACATCCACTACGGTAGTCATACATACAATGACTGTCTTCAGTAACTCAGTAAGCAGTGATGCAGGAAAATACAGACATTTTACAATGAACAGCACCAACTAGTCAATCAAAGTATATTTGATTGTCTCTGAACTGACTGTGGAATTTTCCTATCCTTTTAAATGTTCTTTCATTACAGCCAAGAATATAAATTAGGCCAAGGCTTTCTCCAAGTAACACTTTAAAAGTTAGCCACAAACTCACCAAATCAAAGCTTGTCCTATACATTCTTCAAAGTCAACACAAACATACACCAGTTTAGGTTTAAAATTATTGTATATTTCCTTACTGTGAAGGAGCTTAATCACAGTTAATTCAATTCAATAGAGATTTCACTTTATAACAGAGCTGAAGTATGCTCTATAAATGCAACTCAGAGGAACACCTTGCACCAATATGTCTGATACTAAATTTAATTAAAATTTCAGCTAAAGATCTTTTGCCTTGACTGAATAATCTTGGGCCCTAAACTGAGACTTCAGCTTCCAGAAAAATGCCAGACACTGTTTCTGCTAAATATATAATTAACTCAACCTGCAGCTGGTTCGGGCAGGGGTGCCCAAGCTGCAGGAGAACTGGGGAGCCCCTGGAGGGTGCAGGTACCCCCACTTTCCCACCCTGGTGGGATCCCAGCTGTGCAGAAGGAAGGTCCGTTCCTCAGGCTCAGGCAGGGAAAATCAGGGTGCACAAGTCCAGGTGTCCCCCAATTCCCAGTATAGATGTACCTAGTGCAAGGAATGAGCATCTCCCCAGGTACCCACCTTCATCTCTCAGAGCCCAGAGGACACCAGAAGGCTGGATCTGCTTTACAGGCTGTACTTAGTCTCTTTGTTTCACTCAGGTTTCCATTTTATTTTAGGAGATTGGGGCTGTAACTGCAATACAGCCAAAAGACCCAACAGTTGTCACATCACAAATTTACACTCTCTTTTTTTCTTCTTTTTTTTTTTGACACACTAAAGGCAGAGAAAGGCTTAGCTCAATCAGAGAAATCAACAGTGAGCAGGTCAGGTTAAAATCTAAAAGTACAGATATTTTGTCTCAAGACAATAACATTAAAAAGTGATATTTATAGATCTCTCCAAGGAAATTTTATATGTGTAAATCAAGGACTTACATTATCAATGCAGCTGGCTGCAGGCTTTGACAATTTTATATGGATAAATCACATTTGTCACAGAAATTAAACTGAGATAACATGACTAAATTTCCACCCACAGTCACAGCAAAATAAATGCAAGACAAAGTTTTCTGAACTAGCTCTTTTTTACTATTTATTTATCTGCCACTTCCAATGCATTTCATATTCACATCCAATTTTCTTAGTGGTATGGAAAACAAGTCCTGAGCCTGAAGCCATTTCTTTTATTCTCTTAAAAGACATAACTTGAATTTAGGTATTAATATTCTATCAATCTGTACTCTGAGACTATTCTCCCCCACTTCCCCCGGCTTGATACCTTACATCTTTGCCCACAAACGATTTATTGCTGGGACTGACGACACTGCAGGTGCTCCTCAGCCCACCACAGCAGAGGAAAATCACTTTTCAGGTCAGATACAGACTCCCCTTGGCAGAGCTGCCGCCCCATGTCCCACTCCAGGTGTGTGTTGCAGACGGACACTGCCGAGAAAGAAAATCATTCAACGGAGACAGTTTTATAAAAACTGTTTGCCTCATTGTGCTGCCTCTTTCCTTGACAATCAGAATAAGCATTGCATGGGAAAACAGATTAATGGAATCCCCGCACTTCAACCAGCAGAGAACAGCCATAAATCCTCTCTGTAATCACAGAGTAATGAGGAAGACACTAACAGGAGTTAATACAGGCTAATTGGGAACACTTCTGAGGAAACCTCTCGCTAATAAAACATCTAGCACTGGGAAAAAAACTGACTTACTGGTGATTTACATAGATAAAATGTAAATTCAATTAGTGTTTCTCTGGTTCCTCTCAGTTTTGCATTTTCAATAGCATTTTAATATCCTGCTATGGTTAAAAATGGACTGTTTCTACCACCTGAATTTACCCAGCCTATTCTGGTGGACAACCTGAAAGCAGGCTTCTCTCTAGTTCTTACAAACACTTGTAAAATTCTCCCTAAACTTTCTGACCATAGTAATTTTTCATCTGAAGACAGTGAGATTACATTAAATGGGAGAACTAGATTAGGTTACTGATTTTTACTCCTTTCAGTTGGCTTGTGGAGCCTCCTCTGCTTTAAAGTTCCCAAAACTGCAGTGTGCCTGACCCACAGAGGGGACCGTGGTGGTCTGTGGGGACAGACCAGCACGCGGTGCAGGGGCACTGCCTCACGGAGCTTCTGCACGGATGTGACAGTGACAGAAACCTCCAAAGGAAGAGAAATTTCTTGAGAAGGCAACAAAACGATAAAGATGTGCAGACAAATCCACACGGACTTTTAAAATAAGAGTTCCAATCTAAAAAAGTTAAAAGAGCTCAAGTATCTCCTGTGTTTAGAGGTGGATTAAGCACAGCATACCCCAACATGCCCACTGTTGCTGTCTGGGGCTGGCCAGACTATGGGGAATTTCTCAGCAGGGAAGGAAACTCCTTCTGCAAAGCCAGACCCGACAGCAAACCCACCCCTAGACCCACAGCAGTTTGTCAGCAGCCAACCAGGGCTCAGCAGCCCGACGGCTTGGAGACCGCAGGCTGCAGCAGAATCGTGGCCTCGCCCTCTACCCACTCCCATCCCTCCAGAGCTGGGCTGCTCAAGCCCCCCAGGCCAGCCCTGGGACAGAGGGTAGCAGCCATGTGGGGCTTCATGGGCTGATCACATCAGAAGCACAGAGAAAGATGTTTCTGCGAAAACAAAACTGTGACTTTTTGTCCAAAAAAATGTGAAATCTGAAAATTTTGTCTGAAGACTTGTGAGTCTACATTTTCCTTCACACCACAATTTTAATACATTTTTCCTGACAGGCCTAAAGACGTATTTGCTGTAATTAAAAAATGTCACTAGTATTTTCAGATTAATTTAAGCACCAACCTCAACGTCCAACAAGAGAGTGCATCATGCCCACTGGCTGCAACACCCAGTGTTTTTTGTCCAGTATGTCAGAGACATCCCATCCCAGGGCTGACAGCTTCCACTTAGCCCATGGAGTACTCCCTAACGGCACTGCCAGCTTTCCTGTTATTTCCAGTACCTCCTAGACCACTAAGCACCAGTATATCATGGCACCGATCCAGTATTCCCACCAAACCAAATGTCATTCTTTGTACACAGAGGCTTCGCCATTGCAGAGGGGTTTACACACACCATCGTTTCTAAAGCAGGGAGAACGTAAAGGCAGCCCAGGAGGTGCTCTCTCTTGTAAGACAGATCCC
>NW_010146259.1:47616-50605 GCF_000699245.1 Pterocles gutturalis
AACCCTGTAGTATTTGCTAATGCCCATTGCCAGAGCTGAGCTGTTGTAAAGTGCTCTGGTGAGCTGCCAGGTGCAATCAGGTGCTGCCTGCCGTGAATTACCAAAGTCAGGATCAGGCTACTGAGCACACTGCTTGATTTCACCTTGATGGTATCTGTACCTCACTGGGATCTAAAGTGCTTGCTTGCTGTATGCTGTGGCAAAATACAATAGGTCACACCTGAAAATTTATTTTAAATCCTCTGAATAAAAGGTGGTTTTGAATGATAAGCACTAATCAATCATTCATTACAATGAAAATGTTATCTCTGCTTCTGCCTTTTAATTGTTAATTAAAAAGGACAGAAAAGAAGCAGCGACAAATTGTTTAAGCATCTAAAAAGATATTAGCAGAAGAATGTAAAGCAAAATCTGAACAATTAGATAGCTGGATTCTTTTAAATGCTTCAGCAGAAAATAGGGTGTGCTTTTTCCTGATTGCAATTTTCTAATAAGAAAAAAGTTATTAAAATTGTAATACCTAACAGACTTTGGCCCTTCTCAACTTTTCTACTCTGGTCTGCTGAATTCTGTTCTGTTCATTTATTGGCATTTTAGTGGACTTTCAATCTATGTCATTGGATTAGGATTAAATCAGAGCACTAGAAAGGTTTGCAAAATACTTAATCTTGCAATAATGCAGGACCTTATTGAATATCATGAGGCAAAAATAGCTGCAAACATAAAAATGAATCTGTTGTCATAGGCAGGAGACATACAAAGTTAACCCTTATTTTTTAAATACTTTGTTCTGTACTTGTGGGTCCATGCCGAGTTCTCAGTTTCATAACTCATGTATTTACTTTTGCAACCAAAAAACAGAAGAAAAAATAACTTCTATTTTATATCTGCTCATTGTAGAAAATTAATTGGTTGTTGACATTTTTTTATCTGCAGCTACATACCATGAAACAGCTGAGATCTGCAAACAGTTACTGCATTTTCCCTTATATCTCATAGTTTCCCAATCGCTGGTTCAGTTTAACAGCTTCGTCAGAAGTTTGTTGTCAGCTGAGTGTTGAAAGAAAACATGAGATTGCAATCTGCAAGAAAGGGGAAAGTAGGAAAAGAAGTGGTGAAGAAATTGTTTTATAAAGCACATATCTTCTTGTGTCCATCTATAAATTCATACTTGCTGTATTCAGAATAGTCATGAAACAACTTCCTAACAGTGATCTCTGCTGGCACTGGCAATTAAACTGGTTCTTGGTTTGCTGTTCAAGGGCAAAAAAAAAAACCATATTAGCTGTTTCCTAAATTCCTAGCCAGTGAAAATTTACAAAAGGTTTTGCATAAGCCTAGTGCCCCCAGCCTGAACTGTGCTACAATATTAACCAAGATTCAGGGACTGCTGTCTCAGAGTGATCTGTCCATGTGTTAGTTTACGGGAAATGACAGAGTTAAATACATCAGAAGCAGAGGTGACTCTCAGAAGCGCCAACTAACCTGATTACCACTGCAGTGACAGCATCAGGCCAGCCCTAAGGCTGCCTGCAGGGAGAGGTTAGCATGCACACCGCAAGAAGGTGCATCCTCATCCACAGCACACCAGCTGCTCCTCAAGCCCCATGTGCCAGTTCGAACTGGAGCACCAAGACACCAACCTACGTTTTTGTACATGGTCCAGGAAGAGGTTCAAGGAGCTTCTGAGCACTTACAGAAGGAGATTACCCACCCCACACATTCCCATTACACAATCTCCATCCAAAGACCCACTTGAAGCCAGCCCCACACCTGATGAGAGCCAATAGCAGATGCCTGCAGAAGCTATCAAGACAACACAAGACTCACTCAAGCTTTCAGAAAGCTCTGGTGCAGGACTTTTCTGATCTAGTGTCACTGTCTGTGTGTGCAATAGCCTTCTTACATTCGCCTTCCATGAATCTGTCCAAGTATTTTTTGAATACATGCAAACTTTCAATGCCTTTTTAGCAAACTCCAAAGCTTCACTAGAAATTGTGTGCAGACATACTGCTTTTTGTTTATTTTGAACCTGCCAGCTCCTGATTTTGCTAGGTCTTGGTTCGGAAGAAACCTGACAGCTGTTCCCTCTTCACCCTTTCCATGTCACTACAGATGATACAGATCCCTTTCATACTCTCTGCTCACCAAGAGGGGCAACTTACTTGAGAGTCCTTATTTACTTGCTCCCACATGGAAGCCATTCCCTAGTTTGAATCATCTTTGTCTTTTTGCTTTGTATCTTCTTTCTTTGTAGCTTGCATTAGCTCTGGTCCGACAATGTCAAATCATACACCTGCTGTATGCAGGCAGGCGACATACGTAGCCCATGTCAAAACAATGTCCATACTGCAAAAAATGAGGGTTTAGCATCCTAAACCAAAAAAGCAATTTTCCTTCGCCAGTGCTTACCATTGGCTTGGACTCATAGGCTCCACACTGCCCTTGCACACTCCACATTTGAAATGTGTGCTGGTGCGTGGCTCTATCTGTGCTTTGTTGCACCCAGTGTCCCAGATTTTACTGGCTTACCCTCAGAGCACTGATGCAGGGAATTAGCAACAGAAGAGTTAAAGTGTTCATATCCAAGTTTACACTGCCTGGCCTATATAAATGGTTTTTATAGGTCTGAACGGTAAGAAAACACCTAGGACTGTTTAACTGACTTTTTCTTGTGCCATTTTGTTTACCTAATAACTCATTTCAGAACTGCCTACAATGGGATCTCCACTGTGAGTGAAAAAGGGTAAATCCCATGAACACTGAGGCTCCCGGACAGCAGAGCTTCCCCTTCTTCCCCTTGCCTCACCACCAGGGGTTTTGCTTCGGCTACGAGAAAGTGTTTGGAGTGACTTTATTCTTTTCTTTGTTTTTTTGTTTGGTTGGGTTTTTTTCCAGTGTCATCTGTCAAATTGCACAGAGACAGAGGATTATGGGGGTTTTTTTCCCAGCACTTGCCCCAAAGGTCCAACACCCGCCCAGATGCAGA
>NW_010146259.1:50636-50918 GCF_000699245.1 Pterocles gutturalis
AGCCACAGCTGCCTCCGTGCCCTCCTGTACCCTAGGAAGGCGCTCCAGTGACTTTGGTTATCGCCATCTGAACACCCTGGAAACGTCCAGTGCCACTACACCTGTACCTTCTCTTTTGCTGTTTAACATTCAGGGCTTGTGCGCTGTCACCGTGCACCCTGGGCAGATGCCAGGCAGGTAGGGAACAGCTGACATCAAAGCTGTAGGATGCTGTGTGCCAAATATGCTCAGAGTTAAACAAATAAATACCGTTTATAATAAAAAAAATAAAATAATAAAATA
>NW_010146260.1:0-222 GCF_000699245.1 Pterocles gutturalis
GGTGGGGGGGGCTGCTGGGGGGGGGGGGGCGGCAGCCTGGAGAGCCCACAGCCCTGGTGAGGGGATCAAGGGGGGCTGCAGGGGCTCAGCCGGAGGCACGCTCACCTCTCCCTCTTGTCTGCTCGTTTCCAGTGGGCACCCAGGAGAAGGAGGAGGACCCCTTCAACTATGGTGAGCGTCACCCTGCGTGGGGAGGGGTGCGCTGGCAGGGACGCGTGTGTG
>NW_010146260.1:758-1198 GCF_000699245.1 Pterocles gutturalis
AGCACACGGCTCTGGGCGGGTGGGCTCGGCTCCGGCCAGGCGCTGCAATCCGCTCTACTCTTCCCTTTGCAGCAACAGGACCACAGAAAGCCGAGAACTGAGCAAAAGCCATGCGGTGAGTCCCAGGGCTGCCACCGACCAGCCCATCCCAGTGTGGTGCAGGGCCGTGCAGGGAAACGTGCCGTGCTGGCAGGGTCCCAGGTGTCCCCTGCTCGGCAAGCCTCAGGCAGCCCAGCAGGAAAAGGAAGCATCTGTGCGGATTTTCCCTTGCGTTACATTTCCTTTCCTTGTGCTCCTCCACCCCAGAGTGCTTTTATTTTTAGGGGCTCTGGAGAGCTGAGTGAGTCCCCTGGGGCTCCTCACCCACAGCCCCGAGCTCCTGGGCTGTGGCCAGGTTTGGGGGACGTCTGGAGCCCGTGCTGGCGGGGGGACGGTGTGTG
>NW_010146260.1:1348-1776 GCF_000699245.1 Pterocles gutturalis
CTAAGGAGACGCGACGCTGCCGTGTCTGTGTTACTCTCTGTACTCCAGCGCCGGTTCTCTGTTTACTAACCCGACTAAACTCCGCTCGCGTCCTCTCTGCCTCCAGTGCTGTGTCCTGTTGATGTGAGATGATCGTTAACTCTAGGGCTAGTCCTTGCTGATGTTGTAATAGTGACTTTCTCTTCACCTTTCTCGTGCTGTGCGTGTGATTCGGGCTGTGTACGACAGGCAGGGGCTGCCCCTCCGGGCCACCCCCAGCCTGGGACCGGGACACAGACCTGCCTGTGTCCCCTGCCCTGAGCTGGGGTGCTCAGCACAGCCCCCGCGGTGCCATTTCTGTGCCGGGCAGTGCCAGCAACCGGCACTTGTGGCTCACCCCGGTGGGCTTGGGGCAGGGCTCGGGGGCCCGGCCCGCTGCCCCCTGGGGG
>NW_010146260.1:2012-2668 GCF_000699245.1 Pterocles gutturalis
GATGAAACGCTGTGGTGGCAGAGAAGCCCGTGAAATCCCCCAGCACGGTGACACTGTGAAAAGGGCTGTGCGGCGGTGACCCTGCAGACCAGTACAAACCAGCTCCGCACCAGTGCTCTGCCCGGGTTGCAGGTCACACAGTCTCTGAGGGCTAAAACCAAACACGGACTGAAAGGCAGATCCTGGCCTTGCTCGTCTCCGGCAGGGAAGGGACAGCGGCGTTTCCTCCTGGTGCTCCCTGCCCTTCCCACGCCTTGTCGCTCCCTGTGCTGTACCCGTGTCAGTGCTGCGTGTCATCAGCCCCGATGCCAACTGTCCCTTGTCCCCGCAGAGCAGCTGTGAGCGATGCCTGAGCCTGCACAGTGCCATTGCACCTGCTCAGAGGGGCCGAGTCCATCGTCACCTTTGTGTCCGCTGGTGGGTTGGAGGCAAACCTGGGAGTGTGGCCCCTTCCCCAAGCCCGTGGGTGGGCAAAACTGCAGCCGGGGCTGGGGACGGCCGGCTCAGGCATGGGCGCTTGCCGAGGCAGGGTCAGCCCGGGCAGCAGCAGGGGATCCCCAGGGCTGCATGGAAACACAGCACAGTGCCTTCCCTGTGCTGGGATGAGGCTCTTGTCCTCCTGGAGGGTTTTGAGGGGTTTCTGCTGTGCCCACCCC
>NW_010146260.1:2684-3132 GCF_000699245.1 Pterocles gutturalis
TCCCTGGGTGTTTTGCATCCCTGGGTGTTTTGCATCCCTGGGTGGGGCTGGGCAGCACGCTCTGTCCCATCTGTGCAAGGGAGAGGGACTGTGTCCCGTCCTTTCCCCTGGCCCCTGCGGAGAGCTCTGCTCCCCTCCCATCTGCTCCGCAGCCTGGGGCAGAGCAGATCCCATGCACCCAGCCCAAAGTGTCAGCTCTGTGCGTGTCCCGCGTCCCGGTGCCCGTGCTGTCTGTAGCGTGCTGTCGGTGTTCACACGAGACAAAGAAATCCCTGTGGTGTGTAGAAATTGCCAAATCCTGACTGTTGGAAAATAAACTGAGCTATTGTGTTTCCTTTTAAATAGGCGAGTGTGCTGCTCTGGTACAGGGCTGCTGTGTTCTGTGCGGTGACCCAAGGGGAGACAGGAATAAAATATCGTTTCTATCAGTGCCTGGCTGCGTCGTCTC
>NW_010146261.1:0-8036 GCF_000699245.1 Pterocles gutturalis
AGATCCATTTTTTAATTTTCCCAAGGCTGTGTGAGCGCTCTGGGGTTCTTTGTCCCGCTCCCCGCGGTCCCTGGGGTGCAGCCGCACGCCCCGCTGGGGCTGGGACAATAGCGCGGAAGCCGGGTGCAGGAAGGTTCGGGAGGGTCACCCTGGGAACACAGCTCGGCCCCGAGCGCTCCGTTTGATGGCTCCTGCAGGGAGGAGGAGCAAGCCGTTTTCCTTCAGCCCAGGGCCAGGAGAGAGCTCCGTGACACAGCACCTCACAGGGGATGTGCTCTGCCGTGAGAGCAGGGAAACGAGCCGGGGGAGCGTGACATCCCCAGGCACTGTGGGAAGAAAGGAGAAATGTGCTGTTGGAGGGGGAGGAAATCGCTCTCACTTGGAGAAGTAGGATAAGTGGGAAGAGCAGAGATAGCAGGTGCACAGTCCTTAGCCCAGGTGTCAGTAAGGAGACGGGGAAGTGCTGTAGCCAGGGAAGGTGCATGTGAAATGTGCTGGCTCCTAACTGGGGCAGGGCAGAGCTCAGGCTCTTGCTGCAGGGTGGAAGGGCCTGGCCTCATTGCTGTCCTGGGAGAACAGCCTCTCGCAGGCTGGGGTAGGAGTTATTTACAATAAAAGGCTTTGAGGAAAGGAAAAATATTATTTGAATGTGTTATTTTAGAGCTATTGGGAGACTAGGCAAAACTTTCCTTTTCTTTGATAGATGGCTCCGTAAGAAGAAAATGAGGAGGTAGAGCTGAAAGAGCTCCCCAGCATTTGGTTATCTAAGTTTTTCTCAGGGTCTGGGGGGTCATATTAACATAGCAAAACATGATCTAGCCTGAGGTGGCAAATAGCCAAGTCTGAGCATGGGCTCTTCATGTCATCTGCAGGCCTGTCCCACAGGGAGGGGTGTGCAAGCAGGGAAAGTTTTGCCTCGTCTCCCAATAGCTCTAGAATCACAGAGGTGATTGACACAGCTAGGGTGACACAGAGACAGACCAGCCCAGGGGGTGGTGTGGCTGCGGCGAGGAAGGAATGCTCACTGACGGTGAGGTGAACGTGGAGATGGGATGCTGCTGACACTCGGCTGTGCTCCTCTGCAGAAGCAGTAGGTCGATTTGAAGGCAGAGGCACACAGGAAAGTGTCCAGGCAATAGGGCAAGAACGACCTGAGGCTTACAAACATGACATAATCAACAAAACTGTTTAGAAAGTTTCTACACAGTGTCCCTGACTCTCCCCAGGTAATCCCAGTGTTCTAATGTGGGACACCCCTTAATACTATAACATTCAGAGCATCCTACTGCAAGAGGAAAAAAGCTGCGTGCTTTTTGCTCACAAGCCTGCCAGTGAGCTCTCAGTTCCCATACTGCACCAGCCAGGACAGCTTGTTCTACACCCTTCAGAGGGAAACCTCACTTTTATACCAACACCCTGATCGCATGACGCTGCGTGAAGCAGCCCCGTTCACCCGCCCGGGCTTCCAAAGGCACAGCAGCAGTGTTAGCAATATAAGCAATGGGTGATACTGATGAAGAGATGATCTCAAGGAGACCAGGACACGGCATAGGACCCACTGTCTGCCACGTAGTTCACCTATATCATAATACTGAAGATGTAGAAAATACTCTGAACACGCAATTATAGACTGCTAAACACAAGAACATGTAGGAACAACTGTGTAATGAGAAAGTTCAGCAGAGAGACCTTGTCCGCTCTGTACAAAATGGGAAGCAGCTTAGGAAAGGCACCCCATTTTTAAACTCAAATATGTGTAATTACCATGAAAAGGTAGAAGAAATAGCATGCCAATGAATCAGAAATGCACTGGGTATAAATAGCCATGAGAAAATCCCCCATGCCACACGGAAGCTCTGCCCAATAGAGCTTAGCTAGAAATGAGACAGAAGTCATTAAACTTTGCAAATGCTTCTTGAATCATGTGAGTTTGGTTTTTGTAGTGAATTGAATTAATTGAAGCAAAAGCACCAGTCTCAACCAGTATCTACTGTTGTTGCACTGACTTTTTGTAAGCACGCACGTTAAATATTAAACCAAAGACACTTGTAGGCCTTTGCCCCAAAGCAGTTCCAAGTTCTTTGTGAATGGCAATGAATTATTACTACTGTTCTGCAGTGGAGGGATATAGTTTTAAAATATGGGGGTTTTTTCTATCTTTGACACCTTCCATTTTACAACAACATTTGTAGCCTGTTCCAGTCTTCAATTCACACCACTCAAAGCATGAGTGGGCCAAATGTCTGTTGAGCCATTTTATTCTGTGCAAGGAAGCAATCCATTTTCTGTCTATCTTCTTAAGATTCAGAGCAAGATCCTGATCCTGACAATATGTGCTGCTGGGATTGGAGGCACTTTCCAATACGGTTACAACATCTCCATCATCAACACTCCAACTTCAGTAAGTGTTGCTAGTCTGAGAGCCTCCTCCTGAGACAGACGCTTCCTTAGTGTCCTCAGTCTGTCTCTGAACAGTGGTTTGCCACTGAAAAGGTGCAGTCTGCTGATACTGAGGGTTAGAAGGGAAGGATGCGCTGTTCCCTCTGTATTGTTCATGACTGAGATACAGGACTTTGTTGTCAAGAACCTCCCTTGAGCAGGAGCTAGTGTGCCAAGAATTCATTCAAAAGCCTTGTTTCAATTGCTTTAGCAAATCTAATTCTAAAATTTTCCAGCGAAATTGACTTTTGCCCTTAAATTCAAAGTTGGACCCGGCACCTGCTGTGCCAACTCCAGCCACAGTGCCATGGCTGCAACTGGAACGTGGGACTCAAGCGGGTCCTTTTTGGTGCCCAACGTGGGGCTTGAGCGGTTGAGATAAGGACAGACTTGAACAGAGTGTGTTAAACCCTTCATAAGCATTATGTTTCCTTTCGGGTCTCAATCCCAAACCTAAGGTTGAATCCTAGGCTAGTAACTGGGGCTGTGCTCCCTCCCAGCTTCTCCTGTGCCTGCAGACACTGGCACAGCAGAGAACCTGAAAAGTCTTTGTCCTGGCAACTATAAACATCAGGATGTTATCAGCCTTCTCCTCAGCACAAATCCAAAACAGCCTCTCACTGGCTACTGTGAAGGAAGTTAACTCTGTCTCAGCACTGTCCTTCTCTCTCAGTACATTCAGACGTTCATGAACGAAACGTGGCTGGAGCGCACAGGCATTCCCCTTGAGAGCAACGTGATCCTGCTGTTGTGGTCGTTCACTGTCTCTGTGTACCCTCTGGGAGGACTCGCTGGGGCTGTTCTTGCTGGTCCCATGGCCATCAAGTTAGGAAGGTAAGAGGGTGCTGGATTTTAATTATTTAAGCTTTGCAGCTTCCATTAGTCTGAGAGGAATTCTGAGCCCCACAGCACATACCCACTGTAGTTAAAAATAACGAAAACATGTTTTCTATCACAGATCAGTCTGCCATTAACATTCTGAGGTGGCAGGGAGAAGCTACC
The DNA here is from genome assembly GCF_000699245.1 of Pterocles gutturalis. Lineage (NCBI taxonomy): Eukaryota > Metazoa > Chordata > Aves > Pterocliformes > Pteroclidae > Pterocles > Pterocles gutturalis. Next base: position 3,442 of record NW_010146261.1, read on the forward strand.
TGATACAGCAGTATTTCATCCCTCAAAACCCAATGGGGAACAGTTCTTGTCCCCACATAATCTTATCATATTCTGATCCAGCTGAGTTCAGCTCAACTCTGTATCACAGTAACCACCATAGTCACCATCATTTTTGCGCCTAGCTTTCTGCTATCTTTTCAAACAGTAAATCATGATGAAACAGACCAAAGATTTTTCTTCAAAATGAACTGTGTGAATATGTAGGAATTATATGTAGGAAAAACAGAGGGTGCTTGCAAAGAGCATTTGTTGCATCTGAGGTCCTCATGTCTCACAGGTTGTATCTACCTTTTGGACTGAAATATTTCAGGAGGGATTTGTTAAATCTTCACAGTTGCTTTTTTTTCCTCTGTGCTCGAGTCTCTGAAAAATATCTCTCGTCACCTGTCTTTCATCTATCCCCAGTTGCCTTCAGAAAAAAAAACGGTGTTAGTGTTACTGACATACATTAATAGGAAATTAGATTTTACCTGCCTCCCAAAATTTTCCTCTATGTGCTATCACTTCTTATATGATGAAGCAGGCACCACTATTGTTTGGAGTGGGGCTGGAGGACTGTCTCCGATGGCTCACTTGTTTCATGGTTGTGAAGATCTGGAAAGGATTTGGCTTCCTTATCCAGGGAAAAAATTAGAGATTTCACCTTGTACTGCTTTGGAATAAATCATATCCCATCACGAGTAAGAGAAGAAAAGACTGACTTCTGAAGTGTAGGTAGGGCAGTGAGTTGGGACTAGAGAGAATTACTGGCTATTATGGGTCAATAGAGCTTTCTCTCTCTCTCTCTTTTTTTTTTTTTTTTTTTTTTTTTTTTCTTCCCTGGTTTTGAACAGAAATTCCTCCTGGGAGACATGAAAACTTTCTGACAGAGTTTCATAAGGATCTTACTATTACATGAAAAATGCCTGTTTCAATAAATTAGCATTTTCAGACAGAAACACACACGACTTACTGAAGGAATACTCTTCTCTATTCAAGTGGGAAACTGTGTGAGCTCAAGAGCCGTGAGTCTGAGTGAGGACCTCATGGTGCCTTCAGTGTGCTTAAAGCCAGCACTGCAGGGATGCCCTGTGGTCATGCTGGTAGTTGGAGATGACCCTAATTGTACTGATGCCTTTCAGAAGAAAGTATTAAGAATATACAAGGAGGGAGCGCAAAGCCCTCGGCACGCACCAGAGGAGCGGACTCCTTGGTGCTGCCCAACATCGTAATAAAGAATGCCGACATTCTAAAACCTCAAAAGAGGTCTTGGAGAATTTTCTTGACCTGACTTTTGTGGTATCCTTTAGCGACCCAGATGGGACACTGCTTCTAGACCTCAATGGATCCTGGGATCGCAGGACCTCCAGCTGACACCGAGGATTTCTCGGGGAGAACCCTCGATCCCCGGACCGAAGAGCTCGAAGTAAGACCCCTGGTGAGTGTACTAAGGCATTCTTCTGGGTTTTCAATGCCTGCTCATAAGTCAGAGGCAAAAGAACCCCACAGAGCTAGGCTATAAAGGTACCTTTGGGGTTAGAGTCCCTTTCTGGAAAAGGGTTAGAGTCCCTGTTTGAGGTATATCACGGCTGTAACTTTTATTGTTGTCATTTGTTTAATCGTGACTGTTATTTTGCTTTGTAGCTGTTCTTGTAAAGATTCATTTGTGTGTGTGATAAAGAGGTTGGAGTCCCCACTTGATTGTCATAATTTGTTCAATTGTGACTGTTATTTTGCTTTGTAGCCCTATTAAGTTAAGGGGTTAGAGTCCCCGCTCAAGGTAAAGGGGTTAGAGTCCCTGCTTGATTGTTGTCATTTTTTTAACAGCCATGCAGATTGCATGTCAACGCTGATTCCTGTTTTCATAACAACACCAAAACTGCTGATCTGCCACCTGCACACAGACACCTCATGCAGGGCTTTGGGTAACCAGGGTGTTCTGGGGAGGAGCTGAGCCACCCGCCTTCAGCTTCCTGGCATGACGGGTTGGATCTGCCATGTGATATGTTTTATCTGATGACTAAACCTGACACACATGTGCTCACAACTGTGTCTTTTCTTTCTGAAGGAAGATGTCCCTGCTGCTGAACAATGTCTTTGTGATCATAGCCGCAGTCTTGTCAGGATTCAGCCGAACGGCAAAATCCTTTGAAATGATTATGCTCGGCAGATTTTTTACTGGCATCAATGCAGGTACAGCACCGCGAGAAACATAACAGGGCAAACATGATAATAACAAGTATCAATTAGAAATAGAAGATATTTAAATAGGAATGATCCAAGATATTAAAGCAATTATCCGCTAGTCTGACCACACACATGTACATGAATGAGGAAGTTGTAGATACAGATTGTATATTTTGCTTCTAAGGAATTTTTTTTAAAGTATACACAGGCTGGGTTTTTGTGTAATACACATCCGCGTATCCGTGTGCACTCTGTACACAGGGAGGGGAGCCCTGGGAGAAACAGCTGAAAATCGATCCCTATCTGGTTGTAAGAGTGTTATCAGACACTCATCAGCATGAGCACCAACATTAAAGCTTTTATAGCAGATCATCCAAGGAAATGAGGGGACTAGAGGGAAGCATCACTTATAACCTTGGATTTGGTGCTGAAAAGACCATAGGACAGAGGCCCTGGCAGGTTTCATTTTCATTATCCACTACTACTTATGAGTATGGAAATGTATACTTAGCAGTGTATACAAGGAATAAGAGTGAAATAGAAGGTTTGGGTAAATAATAAGCACTGGTATGGTAGATCAGTCATCGCATGGCCTGCGACAGAAAAGTCCAGCTGGCAACCTCGAGAGGTGGCTGACTGCATTTCCTTGTCCTGTCTGCAAGCTGAGGTGAGCATTTATCTGCCTTGCCCAGGTGTAAGCATGAACATTCAGCCCATGTATCTGGCGGAAAGTGCCCCAAAGAAGCTCAGAGGATCTGTGGCCTTGACCTCTGCATCGTTTACAGCCCTGGGGTTGGTGCTGGGGCAGGTTGTTGGAATCAGGTAATGTAGAGCAAGAAGCCCAGATTATACTTATTAAATCTTTCTTTCTTTTTTTTTTTTCCTTCTTTACTACCCCTCTCTTTTCTTTCTTTTCCAGTGCCCACATGCAGCAGAGGATGCTGGGCTCTTGCCAGGTTGTAAAATGTACTGTGCAAATTATTATTTTTTTTTTTTTCCTCTAGGGAGCTACTAGGCGGGGAGGAGAGCTGGCCGTTTCTGTTAGCTAGCAATGTGGTGCCTGCCCTGATCCAGCTCACAGCTCTGCCTTGGTTGCCTGAAAGTCCCAGATACCTCCTGATTGACCGTGGAGATGAAGAATCCTGCCTCTCTGGTGAGTTTAGGGTGACTGTTAGCCTCTCACTGCGCACGTGAGATCTACTGACTGGGCAGATAAACAGTGAGAAGGTTGATTGCTTATTCTTAACATACAGTCCAGTGTGTTCAGTCCAAAGCAGATTGAAATGTAGACTTCTCTCCAACACAAATGTTCTGTTTGGTGACTGTGCCAGACTCCTTCGATGAATATGGGCTTTAAGCCCAATAGCATGTCTATGTCGCTACTCGTGGATAATGTTTTTCTAAACCAGAGGATCGTATTTGGTCTGTACAAAACACATGGTGCCATCAATGTTAGGAATTGCATTAGCTGCTGCACGCCTAACCAGTGCCCAGGTGGTGGTTTGGTATGGATGTGTAGGAACAACCACAGCAATTCTGACCGTAGATAAATGCTTTTGTGCACAGCCTTGGGCCCCGACCTTTTGAGAATGGTCCCACGACTTTTACACGTAGGAAGTGTCATATCAAGTTCCAAATATGATCATTTCCACCTTCCAAACTAAAGAACATTCTGTAATCTTGAATATTTTTGATCTATTGAGGTACTTGAAAGGCAAACATATTTTGTAACTATGGAGTGAAATAAATGCTGGTTGAAGAGCTCATGACCAAATCTGAAGCCAATTCATATTAAGGGATTTGCTTAGATTTGTAGCACACTAATCACTGTATACAGAGTGGCTGGACTTAGTTTCCAGGAAATATGTGCTGTGTACCAAGAACATCTTAATTGCCTGGATTTCCCAGGGCAGTCACTTGAGATCTGAGTCAGCAGCATGGCTGCTGAAGTGGCACTGGTTGGAAATACTCGCTTGTCAAACAACAGTGAGGGATTTGTACTCTCTTTCCCCCAAATCCTTCAAGTGGCTGCACCTCAACCAGCCATCTCAGTGAAGGTAACACCATGATCACAGACTCAGTCCTACAGCTTTCTGCAGCCATCACCTTACCCTGCAGAGCAGGCAAACAGAAGGTAGAGTTCAGGGGATAAGAGGTTCCCTTGTCCTTGCAGCACTGCAGAAGCTCAGAGGCAGCAGTGATGTGAGTGCAGAGCTGCAAGAGATGCTGGCTGAACAGGCTGCTGTTAAAGGTCAGAGACCGAAGAACCCTTGGGATCTCTTCCGAAATCCAGCCTTGAGGTGGCAGCTGATTAGTATCATCGTGCTGAGCAGCGCCATGCAGCTCTGCGGGAATGACTCGGTAAGCGGCCTGGCAGCCACAGCAAGCAGCGCTGTATTGCCACACGT
>NW_010146261.1:8052-30154 GCF_000699245.1 Pterocles gutturalis
CTGCAGAGGAAGAACAAATAGTGGTCTGCTCTGCCGGTGGAGATCTTCAAACCTCAGATGCCTGGTTCCCAAAGTATGCCTGTGCATTATGGCAAGATTCAGAGGGACGCTGTCAAAATAGCCTGTATGACAGCACATCAGTCATTCACTGCATGGTCCTTCAGGAAAAGCAATGGGATGTATTTTCAGAGGTTTTCCCTTACTGCTTTCTTCTCTGCTCTCTCCCCAGATGTATTTTTATGCAGCCTATGTGTTCCAAGAAGCTGGAATTCCTCAGGAAAAAATCCCGTATGTTACAATCGGCACAGGGAGCTGTGAACTGATCACGTCTGTCACTTCTGTGAGACTCTTAATGCACTTTGCTGACATGCAGACTCTGTTCACAGTGAGAAGGCTGTTAATTACAAATTTTGGATTTGCATTGCTTTTCATGCCAAGGAAGCCCTTTATGCACGGCAGCCAGGGAGTCTCTGAGAACTCGTGTCCAGACAGGCTAATTCAGAAGTATTTTGTCAGACACCGCATCGTCGTCACTGTCTGAAACCTCTAAAAGTAAATGTTGTGCTTCATGTCAGTACGGATAGTGGCAGAATTTAGGCTGCAGATGGGACATTCTTTTCTCCCCTGAACACCCTTCTTGCCTGACTCCTGCCGGAAGACTTTTTCCTTTGACATTTCTTTTTTTCTCTGAGAAGTGGACAGCATCCTTAATATAGTTGTAGAGCAACCTAGGCACAGAGTATTAAAATGGGAAGAGGGAGCAGGTGGGAAATATAACCACAAGTTAAATATCTTGCTTTATTTCACTCTGTTACTTTGTCCAGACCATGGTTATAGACTACGCTGGTCGGAGGCCGCTGCTCCTGGGGGGATATAGCTTCATGGCAGGATGGGCCATTGTCTTCATGGTCGCTCTGAGCCAGCAGGTAACAAACTTTACTTGGAATGGAGTTGGGTGTTGCCTTTTATATGACTGGGGTGTTTAGTGGTGGCAAATAAGTGCCCTCACTGGTTTTCTATTGGTCTCTGTGGCTGTAGACTCAGATTAGCTGGATGCCTTATCTCAGCGTGGCCTGCATTTTCGCCTATATTCTGAGCTTTGGAATCGGACCAGGTCAGTCCCTTCAGTGTTTTCACTGAAACTTTTGGGTACTGCAGGGGCTTGGAGATGTGTGCAAGCAGCTTATGGAAACTCTCAGACCCTCTTTAGCCACAGCACACTCAAAGGCATGAGGCAATTTCTGCCAGCAGTTTTCGGCTGTTTCACAGGGCTTGCATGCCCCTGCTAAGTCAGTGTTGTGCGGGGACAGTCTGTGCTGTTCTCTGGGTCATTTCTCCTTACGCGATGGCACTTGGAGGTGATTCTTGTCTTAAATGAACAACAACGTTTTGATTTGCTGCCCAATCCATTAGGGCTGTGGACCAGCATATCTAATGCTTCACTTTAACTCTAGAGATTGATGGCTACATCACTTGAGTATTTATTTGCAGATACCTGGCAGCACAATTTCTACATCTATTTGTTAGCGTTCTAATGTGCACTTTCTTGTCAGACTCCATTAGTTTCTGTGGTTGTGGGGGCAGTACACAGGCTGGATGTGAGCACATGTTTGCATGGTGTGTGCGTAGATGTGAGGCTCTATTTGCTTACAGGAGTTTGAAGGAAGACAGGTAAGAAAAGAACCAAGCTGCCAGTGTCACATGCTGCATGAGTCGGCAGTAATTTCTTGTCCCTTACAGTGTCATAGGGTTGAATTAATTACAAGTCATTCTCACAGTTGGGTCCTGGTGAGAATAATGTGGATTACAAAACCTTTCCTGGCAGTTCATCCTAACATGAGAGAGTTTGAATAATTAGCCAATCCTTAATATTTAACCTAAAACTTCCCCACTGCAGTTAATCTCTGTTACCACTTGATCTGGCATTGTTGACTAGTGAGAATAATTTACTGAATAATAATTTACTGTTCTCATATACTTCATGTTGGGTTTGCTTGTTAGTAGGTGTTCTCTTGTTCTTAATATAAGGCCAACATTATTAATAACTTTCTTGCCATTTCTTTTTCCAGCTGGTGTAACAGGAGTCCTGCCCACAGAGGTTTTTGATCAAATGTCCCGGCCAGCTGCTTATATGATCTGTGGCTCTCTGCTCTGGTTCAACCTATTTCTGGTTGGAACAGCCTTTCCGTTCATCGTGGTGGGTTCCCAAGGCAAAGCAATCACCTGCAGCTCTTTAGAGTTTTGTACAAGAGGCTCTGATAGTGACCAGGAAAAGAGACAGGGCCTGGAACATGGCAAGCTGCAGACACACAGCAGGATAGCACTGCCATGAAAAGCATCTTTGTGAGGAAAGTGGTCAGAACTCCTCTAAACCAAACTTCCTCCATGTTCCCTGTAGTGATTTCTGATGTGAAGCTGGAAGCAGATTAATTTGAAGCATGGATGACCGACATTCCTCCTCTGTCCTCAGCTGAGAGCAGCTGGGACTAGAGATGTGATGTCATTCTCCTTGGCCAGCCCCTGGCACCATTCCCTGAGGTGATTCTTGAAGCTGAAGGGAGCAGAACTCCACAGTATCCAATCCTGTCTTATTGCCTACTGTGGGTTCCTATTCTATACAATCATATATAGAGAGAAAGACAGAAAAAGACATTTTGAGATACTCCTCTGGCCATGTCAAGTCTCCCAAACTATGCTGGGAGCTGAGGCATGTGAGGCCCTCACCAGGGTGAACAGAAATACTCCTCAGGTGAAGTTAGCCCATGCAGGAACAGGGATTGGTGGCCTATTTGTCATCATACAGAATGTCACCAACACTGTCTTTTTTCTTTTCTCCTCCTCAGAAAAGTCTAGCACATTTCTGCTATGTCCCATTCCTTGTGGTCTGCATCTGCACTGCACTCTACGTTGGTTTTTTCCTTCCTGAGACAAAGGGAAAGTCCTTCCTGGAAATCTCAGAAGAGTTCAAGAAACGGAACTTCAAAGCTCAGAACCATGAGCCCCTTTATAAAGGCCCTGAAGAGATCTGCTCCACCATACTCTAGCAGAAGAAGGGAGGATGGTATCTGGGGAAATTCAGCAGTGGCTACGTTCTCTTGCGGCGACACAAAGAGAGAAATAGGGTTAGGGACAATACGTTACTCTTGGGTTCTTAGATTCACCTTGAAAGGATATACTTGAACTGATAAATACCAACAAAGTTTAATCTGTTTGCAGTTTTTAGTGCTAATGCGCTAAATATGTATTATAGTGTATATAATGCATACATATTTTGATCCATATTATAGAGTGACAGAATTATGCCTTATTCTCTTATAATCAAACAACACCATGTAATGCTTTAGCAAATTTCATCTGAATTTCTTCTGTATTTCTCCTCCACCCAAACAGTAACTTATCCATCTCAGAAGCCTTTCTTTCCTTGCCCCCAAATCTGGGTTCTCTAACACAGAAATTAATATGATTAAGTTCTGGTTTCAGACACCAGATTAAATTCTCAGTACCTTGTGTTGGTGCTCCCGCTGTTTCTGTTATTATTTCAAATAGACCCCTACTTGTTGAGCAACAGTGAGCAGTTAATTATTTTCAGCTATAAAAACATGTGACAGAATGTCCTGGGTTCAGCTGAGACAGAGTTAACTTTCCTCATAATAGCTAGTAAGAGGCTGTGGTTTGGATTTGTGCTGAGAAGGAAGCTGATAACAGTGATGTTTATAGTTGTATCACTGCATATCACTCATTTGTATAGATGTATATATTATTATTTTCAATATTATTGTAGTTTAGTTATTAAATTGTTCTTATGTCAACCCACGAGGTTTTTTTTTTTCCCTTTACCCCTTTAATTCTCTCCCCCATCTGCACCTGACAGTATGAGACACGCCTGCTCAGCAATGATGGACAGTTATTTGACTTCCTGAGTTTCAGAGCCAGTCCTGTGATTACATGTGTCAGAAAACACTAATTCCAACTTTCAGCATGTCTTCTGACTAGGGCCTGAAATCAGGTGTCTTTAGACTGATTAAGCAAAGACAAACAGTGGTTACATTTTAATTGGTCTAATTAGTTACATTTTACTTGAAGCATTTAACAAGTTGGTTAACTGTTTCTGAATAAAAACACCTTCAACTGAAAAAATATATGACACCTGTCAAGGTCAATTTTCTTATCATGTGTAGTGTCAGGCAAAAATACCTCTTGAAAAGTGATCCTCAGAGACTCAATAGTTCATGTTGTTGTTTACAAATGTGCATTGTTGGACTGATTAATAACCATCAATGCCAGAGAAAAATACTTACTGCTGCTCTCCTCAAACAATGCTCTTCTACACAAGCCACCTCTCACTTCGAACCCAGGTGGGTTGGGATTCTTCTAGACACGGAAGACATGCGGTATTCTAGCCCAGGGAACCACCAAGTGCAGCCACACAGCAGGAGAGGGTATTTCCCCCTAAGCTGTCTGAATAACTTGTAAAAGCCTTTTAACAGAACCATCTTGGAGACTGCTAGATAAAGAGGCCCTTTGAGAATTACAGATAAAAGTGAGGATGTAATTTATTTACAGTCAGAATTTAAAACTGGTGTTCAACTTCCCTAGCATCTACTATACCTTACAGACATGACAGGGGGAACACAGACTTGAACTTTCCAGCAATGACCATTACTCTTAAAGTGTCAACTGATCCCATAATTCAGGAGTGGAATGCACAGGCTTAGTCAGGCTTGGCCAAGTCAGGCTTCAGAAGGCTCTGCTGTATTGATGCTCAAAGTAGCAGTCAGGAACTTTTCCTTTAAATGTGATAACTGATTACCCAAGCTATGACTTGGGGAGTCCAAGCCAGTCCACTCTAGTTTGCGCCAGTCCCTGGACTTTGGCTTCCATTGGTGCCTTTCTTCTTGTCCTTTACTCATCTCCTGCAGCTTTTACTGGCTGTCAGGTGCTGCTGGAGCTTCTCTTCCCTAGTGACCTGGCGTGAACGCACAGCTTGCCAAAATTATCTGCAGTTTCATCAGTAACCAACACAGTAATGACAAAGCAAATAGCAAGAACTTCATGACAAACCAAAAGGAGTGCAAACACTGGGAAAGAATGAAATTACCTGTTAAAATATTATCTCAGGCTCCTCTTCTCTATATATAGGGTGACTTTTTCCAAAGTAATCAAAGAAAGCATCAGGAAAGACCTTGTCTGCAAGCGGAGCTGACTGCCTTTGCATGCAAGTTGGTATAAGTTTATCATTTTTTTCCCCAAATAGAATTTTTGCAGTACATTTTTTTTTTCCTTTCTGCTATTCTGAAAGACCTGTTGCATAGATTAAGTACAGAAAGAAAAATAAATCTGAATCAGATGTGGTTAAAATAATAGTATGAGGTCATAACTGCAAGATATCAAATCTCTTGCAAATAACTATTTTTAAAAAGGAAAGAAAATTGGATTTAAGAGCACATTTATATTTGTCTGGTACATAACAGGGGAAGATAAGGCAAAGGAGTTCAGAGCACAGCAACAAAAAAAAGCTTCATGATTTTATAGAGGGAGGAGAGCTTGAAGACTGAAAAAGTCCCCCAGGATAAAGGAGTGATGAATAACAAAGTATCTGAAAGATGAAAATACCAACGGATGGAAAATAATCCTTTCCAGTCAAGGAAGTATAGGAACAGATACAAAGAAAAGATAAAACAGAAATGGTTTTTAAAAGCAATTTTAGGATGAATATTAAGTTTAAAAAAATCTTCTTGAATTTAAAATCTCTTAGACTGGAAAAGTCATCCAAGAGATGCAACAGAAAAATCAAGCTGTGGTGTTACAGTACAGAATGGGGATGGGACTAAGAAATTTGCTGCAGGTGTGATATAAACTTTGCACTTAGAATTGGGCTTACTGATTTTCTTGCTGATGGGGAGTTTTGTGCCGATGTGTGCCATTTTTTGTAGCACAAAGGATAGTACGGATGTCTAGTACTAGAGACTGAATCTCATTTCTTCCTGGTGCTTTGACAGGCAGGAGATTGTTGTCATTTAATATGTGAATGTGCCAAATACCAAATTTATTCAGAGCTGATTCCTTTGAAGCCAATGATGTTGCAACATGGATAAATTTGATGTCCATTCAAGGAACAGCATTCACCTGATTAGAAATCAGCTTGTAAATGTTTTGCAGCCATTGTTCAGCATTGCCTTTGAATGTGATCTGTTCTAGAAGGGCAGCATCATGGCACCATTGCTGGATGGAATACCACAGGGACACTCAGTAACAGCAGTGGGAGGATGGGGTGTGCATGTATCGCAGTACTGTATTGTGGGGGTATTCTTAAGCCTCTGGTCGGATATAGTTCTAAGAAAGGGTGAATAAACTACAAAACCAGGAGTTCCCTTCAATCCCCAAATGTTTATCTAGTCTCAGCCAAGTCACTGAGCAAAATATTCATTTAGGTGAGATCACAAGTGGGAAAGGAGGAGTAGGTAGGACAAATAGGTGGAAATCCAGCACATAAAGCTTGCACATTGCACTATGCTCCTGCAGCTAGTTACCCTGTGATAGCGCACGTTAAGATGGCCAAAGCTGAGGACAGAAGCACTGAAGTGTGTGACTGGGTTCTGAGAGACAGCTATGAGCTTTGTCTCTCCTCAAACTTCTCACTGTCCTGTACTTTAGTGGCTGTGGTCTTCTGCTGCACTCTGCGCTGGCTCCTTGGTCTTGGAGGAGGCAGGCGTGTGGCATTGCTCAAGCTGTCAGAGTTCCTGGAGGTAAAACAGGACAGTTGGGAGCATGTGTGAACAGCTGGACTAGCTTTGTTTGCTGTTTTTATTTCCTGCCAGAAAATGAGCTGCAATCTCTTCCTCCTGGCTTTGGTCCTGGGCTTTGGTGGAGCTTTCCAGTATGGGTTACAGATCTCCATTATCAATTCTCCTGCTGAGGTAAGCACGGACAGCTCAAAAAATTGAGCTACCAGCACGGATCTCAAAGTTCTCGTGCACGCTATATGCAATCACTAACTTTTTAACTTCTGCTCTCAAAACTAGACTTACTGTGGTTTCTTGGTTCTAAGAGTAGAGTATTGTTCTTGTGTTTCAGAGGGTATTAACTTCTGTCTGGTGTGACAGAACTGGGAAAGGGGAGGATGAGTGATGTCTATAAAGTCAGCCACTTTCCCCTTACTGAGCTGGATGCCTACAGGACGTTCTCTTCTTTCCAGTGCTCAGGGAGTTCTTTGTACCATGTGCTTGGCCACACACACACTAGGTCTAAGTGACGGTAAGATGGAACAGGCCAGGGAAGGACTGTAGGTGTAGAGCTGAGGTCAGCACTGACACCTGCTGCTGGAAAAGGAAAATCAGGGGAAGTGTTCATCATCCTGAATGGTGCCAAGGACACTGAGCTCATACTGTTACCACACTGGGAATCCTCATCAAGAACAAAGGTGCATGGAGGTTATGAACAGTGGGTCAGAGAAATCCTACAATGGGCCACATCAAGGGAACAAATCCTGGTCTCACTGAAGTCAACTGAAGTCAAACCTGGATTTCACCCAAGGCATCAGACAGGATGCAGCAGGTGGACAAGAGAGACAGACAGACAAGCGGGAATGGCACAGAAGATTGGGTAGCAAAACACTCAGGGTTTAGCACATAAATGGAAGACACTCTTCATGGCACTCACATTTGATATTTAATATTGATATGTTTATTCATTGATTTATTCATTGCACCTTGTTGCTAGAACATTAACTCCAGGGATGTTAGTGGCAAAATTCCCTTTGATTTCACTAGAGCTAGGATTTCAACCAAGGTGTCAATAGAAATGTATCAAAAAGACCAGTAAGTACATAAGAAAAGTAAAAAAGAGGTGCAATTATGCAAAAACATGTTGACTGTGTCCATTGATTTCTGTTTTTCTTTTAAAGTACATAAAAAGTTTTATCCGTGAGACCTGGCTGAAGAGATACAGCTCTTCTCCCAGTGAAGAGATGATTACTTTGATGTGGTCCTTTGTTGTGTCCATTTACACCATTGGTGGGCTTCTGGGGTCCTCGTCTGCTGGATATTTGTCTGTTAGATTTGGAAGGTAGGAATAATTATTACATGAGTCTTTCTGTTTACACCCCCAACTGCACAACTGCAAAAAGAAGCGACTGTGCCTTGGGAGAAACACTGCTTGTAAAGTGTCACTGTGAGCAGCCCCGAGCTGCGTCAGGTGGAGGATCAGTTCAGTGAACAAACAGAATGGCAAAATCTGCCAATGATCACAAAGAAAATCACACCCTCTCCCTTATAAATTCATAAGTGAATCCAGTCCAGAGAGATCACATGAGGAGTGTGTGCATTTTAAAGTTAATTTCACAGACAACCACTCACAAAGCTTGTTCTTCAGTGTAGATATTGGCTCCACTAGAGGCATCAGACCTTCACCTGGCTTATCAGCCCGTGACAAAGTTTTCTCATTCCCATTTCCCATTTACTTCACTGCAGCTGATCTCAGAAGCAGGCACAGAGTCTTTAACCATGGTACAATTCATGCCGCTTCTGCCAGGCTATGAATGACAGGTGGACAATATTTATGCTCACATTAATTTAAATGAATTCCAGGAAGAAGGCCATGCTGCTTGTCAATATCCCTGCTCTGCTGAGTGCAACTCTGATGGGGCTCAGCCGGCTGTGTGGATCCTTTGAGATGATCATCGCTGGAAGATTATTTTCTGGAGTGTGTGGAGGTAAATCAGCATTCCTACCTATGGTATTAAATAGTTGTGAGAGCAGTGACCAAGGGTCACAAGTCTTTACCAGGCTGAGTATACAGATCACAGATTTTTACTAAGCTCTGCAGGGGCCCTGATTACTGAATGCATTTTTAACTAACTAAGAAAACACAAACATAAATTAATCATGTGTGACATCTCCATTACTCATTCTTTCATCTTTATATCCAGTCCATATAAAAAGTACTGCCAACTTGTGAAAAAGCCAAAACATGCACTACTTCAGGGGAGCATGCTCACTGAATAGAAAGCTGACCTCTGTTGTTTCTGTTGCTGCTCGTTGTGGCTGATACGGCCTTCTTCCATATTACAGACAAGGGAATGGTTTTCAAGCTGGGCAATTCTGATTTCCAGATGCCTTGGAAAGTAACATTCTGTCAGTGTTTTCAATCCGTGAGCAGCTGGATAAAGATAATACTAACCAGCAAAAAAAGTTAAGAGAGGGGATAAATAATAACTAATTCACTGAGCAAATGGAATATAGAGCATTCGTTAACTTGTTGGTTTCAAGCACAAAATAAGGCACATAGTGTCCTAGGCAGACACTGAAATATATAATCTGAGAATAAAGGAAGCAACAGCAATCCTGTGTATGTGGCTGCAGGAACCACTGTAAGAGAAGGCCAGCCTGCTGAAGAACAGATTTCCCAGGGGAACATACCTGCTTAGTGAAATATTTAGCAAAGACACAAGGCCATGGTACTGCGAACATGCTTCACGTCAGGTAGACACGTATTCAGCACGGTTAAAAAAGTGTCTCAGAGCCTAACCCTACACTTGGCCTTTAATGGTCCCCTCCAAAACACCAGCCCTACGGGAGTCTGAGTTGCTCTAACAGTGATTTGTTGCTGCAGGTTTAGCTCTGAATATCCATTTCATGTACGCTGGGGAATGTGCCCCACGGAAGCTCCGCGGGCTGATTGCTATAACAGCTTCTACTGCCATCGGTGCCGGCAAGTTTGTAGGATTTGCTCTGGGTCTCAGGTAAGGGGATCTGACACCTATTTAATTTATTCTGTTATTAAAATATATGCATATGTCAATGCAAGCCTATGGATAGGCAAAGCAGCAAGTAATTTTAGACATGTTTTCAGGGTACCCTAGGCAGCCAGACTGAATTAGCTCAGCCCAAATTCCCAACTTAAGTGAATGGGAAACAGAAATAATACAAAATATTTAATCCTGAAGAACAATGTTGCTTCCTAGCAAAGACAGATCAAAGCACAGAGAAAAAAAACCTTCAACAGATTTCAATGGGTTTGAAAGAAATCCATCTTCTGTAGTAACTGACCTTTTTATTTTTGTAGGAGCAGGGAATAGCAGATCCATCCAAACTTTCTTAAAAATACACACAAACTGGCACACCCACTCATCAAACACATACACAAAAAGAGAAACCTGCAGTGGATTCTTTCCCCCTAGCACGGGCTTCTTCTGCCTGTCCTGTGCCAAAGATGGTCTGTCTCCTTCCCAGGCCACGCATCATTCTGGCCCCAGAATTCTCAAAGCTGCAGGAAACCCAGCAGCTGCTATTTGGGGCGGTCAGTACCAGGCTGATAGCCCGTGGGTCCTGTCTTAATTGTAGCTTGAGACTCTCTGGATCAGAAGCAGAGGGATCAGCCAAAGCAGGTTCTTTCTTCAGCGCTTGTGCCAGGACACTGTGGGCCCTCAGGGGTTGCAGGAGGATGCAGCCAGCCTTGCTGCACTCACCGCTCAGCACTGGATGGCAACACTGTGTAATTCATGTGCTGCAGGCAACAGCACCCTGCTCTCCCTTTCCTCCTCCCATTGAGATTTTCATTTTTCTGGGCTGAGAAATGCTGGAGACTCCTGGGTGAGAGCTGCCAGGACACACGCAGGAGGGCTGAGGGACTACCCTGTGTCTGCCTGTGCTCACATGGCCAGGACACGTGGTTGCTCAGCTCCTCTTGCTCTGCTGGTTTTGTTTCAGAGAGGTTCTCGGTGTAGAGGCTCTCTGGCCTGTTCTCATGGCAGCCAATGCGCTTCCCGCCCTCGTTCAGCTCCTCACCCTCCCCTTCTTCCCAGACTCTCCCCGCTACCTGCTCATTGACAAAAAGGACAAGGAGGGGTGCATCAAAGGTAAGGAAATGGACCGCAAAACATTAATTTTAGCAAAAAGTGGCAAATACCGTAAAGCCCCACATGAGCCTGGAAGAGAGGTAGGGTTTGGAAAAAACCTCCTGGTCTTTTGGCTCTGAAACCACCTTCAGCTTTAATGAAAGACAGCCTCTTCCGCTTTGATATTAGTGCTTTCTTGGCACTAGTATTTCCCTTACCCTCTGCGAGGATCCTCCAAGGGATGTGATCAGAGCTGGTATTTCCATGAATAGAGACTCTGCCCTGAACAGTCAGGGTGTGCATACGGTACCTCCTGGCCCTGGGTAAGACAAGGATGCTCTTCACTGTCATGCCGTGTCCATAAGCATTCCAGTTCTTCAGTAACCCCAAGAGCAGCTTCATAAACATACACAGAGAAACAGCCATGGTGGGTTTTTAACTATGAAAAGAGAGAACTCTTTGGATGTAGACTTATTTTTTAATGCAGGAGTCATTTTTCCTTGTCTGTGTTTTGGTGTGTGGACTAGAACTGCACCTTTAGCGGGAGGGTATTCGGGGAAGGATTGGTAAGAATTTAAGCGTGATACTGAAACACTGTAAACAGCTATTGGCCAAAGGTGAGGTTGTGATTAAGATTTATGGGTAAAAATAGATAGCAACAAACTGGATCTGTGTCTAATCTGAACCCAGATCTCTAGGAAGTTCACACAAGCAAAGAGCCTGAAGCTCAAATAAGACATTCTGCAAGGCAAGAAGTAATCCTCTGAATTCATGTCTGTGCTGGTGAGCTTGGACCAGGAGTCATCTTCTCTCTTCCTCTCCTTCCAGCTGTGAAGCAGCTCTGGGGAGATGGTGACCATATGGCTGAAATAGATGACATGGTGGCAGAGCAAGAGGCCATCCGTGGGGAGAAGGCTAAGAGTGTTTGCGATCTTTTTCGTGACAAAGCTGTCCGTTGGCAGGTCATCACTCTCTTCCTTGTCTCCTCATGCATGCAGTTAATTGGTGTCAATGTGGTAGGTGTGTTACTTTTCTCTGCTTTACAGATTGTTCACAGTTTCTTGACAAAAAGTAAGCTCTGCAGTGAGTAGTAAAATGCTGACTGCAACAGTGGCTTAAGGAGGTGATCTGTTACTGTTTATTACAATCTTTTCCCATGGAAGTTTGGGACCTGGGATAAGTTGAGAACTGTGTTTCAGCAAGTGTCATCTCAAGGCATCTCTATGGATTACCCTGTTATGATAAGAGAATGGAAGGGGATAAAATAACATCTCGAACACAGAACAAGAAAAGAACAGCATGACCTCCTCTGGGTCTCTGAACTCCAGAATGCACTGCCCAAAATTGTTCAGCCATTGCGGCACAAACTGAGTCAGGTTTGTAATGTACACTGACGGTGCATTTCCATACTGTTGCCTCTTTGGGTTTCTTTCTAAATCCTTTAACTTTGCACTTTCTCAGATTATAGACACTTACAACATCCCAGTAATATATATGACAGTTACTGATATATACTCTCTCACATACCTTTTCTCCGGAAACACTTGTGTGTTTCAATAGTTGAGTATTGGAATAGTTATTATATAAAAAGAGCTTACAGTAAAAGCCTAAAAGTTTCAAAATCCAGATTAGTTTTGCAAATTCAGAAATACTTCAAGATTCATAAGAACCCTTTCTACCCCCACTAGTACAGCAGTAACTATACCATGAAGGACCAGTAGAAATTGAGCATATTAACAGTGAAATTTTGTATGCTTTAGGAGTGCTTACATCCAGAAAAATAGTGACTATCAAAATCACTGCAAAAGCTTAAAGATGTTGTAGAAAGAGAATTTAAACCATTTGCTTATTATGTACTGTCCATGTTTCTGAATGTTCCTCATCTAAAGTACATGAGACTAAATAAAGTACATGTGAAAGATATCAGATAGAATTATAACCTGTAAAATAAGACAAAGGCAGTGCTAAAAGCAAGGAAAAAAAAAAAAAAGAAGAAAAAGGCTTTATTTGTTACTGAGTTCAGGACAGAGCTGCTAGTATGCTAGTAAAAGCTGTTCTGCACAAATAAGCCTCATGAAAACATTGAGGATTAGTTACTGAAATAAAGAAGATTTTCTCTTTTGTTAAGGCCTGATTAGTTATTTTCTGTCAAAAAAGACAGAAGCTAGTGTAAATCTGACCTCATGGGTGCAGCCTTCACACATTTCTGTTCTTTCCAGGTTTACTTTTATGCATACGATGTCTTTATAAAGGCTGGAATCCTCCCCACTCAAACCCAGTATGTCTCCCTGGGAACTGGGATCACCGAGATCCTCTCCACAGTTCTGTGTGTAAGTGGCTCTTCAGCTGAATTCCACTCTGCTGTAACACATGGTTCGTTTCAATCTTTAGAACTACTGTAAATGGAGCTTCAGGAACCAAACTTCTGCAACAAACCAAACGTAGTTCTTTGCACTGATCACGTAAGATCATCTCCACACACCCTGCAAACATGGGCACTTATATTCAATTTATAGAAGGACAAGAGAGTCTTTCCCTCAAAATCCCAACCCAGCCTGAGCCAGCCTTTGGAGTCCCAGCTCCCCTCTGTAGGAAGGGCAGATGACAGTCCCTGTGTCCACTTGTCAGCAGGGCTCACGGCTGTAGGATTCATGGCAATTAACAGTGCAAGCATTCCCTCTTCGCTGTCCTCCCTGGCTATCCTCTACCTGCCCAGTGCCCCCTCAGCTTCCTCTGCCAGGCAATGCTCCCTGCAGCCCTGCACCTCCCCATCTCCCCCCTCCCCCGCAGCTCCTGCTCCTGCTCAGTCCCCCAGATGCCTTTATGCACCCTCCCAGAGGAGGTACCATGTCCCAGTCCCTGAGTCTTCAGAGATCCGCTGCCTGGCTGGTGAAGGCAGCCACCGGAGCAGCTCACCAGTGCCTGCCTTTAAGGTCTGTCCTTTGGAGCTGACAGCCGTCTTCCTGGTTGCAGGGTTTCCTCATTGAGCACGCAGGGAGGAAGACGCTGCTGTGGACAACCTACACTGTCATGGCCTTGGCTTTAGGGCTCCTCACCATCACCCTTTCACTACAGGTAAGATCCCACTTACGGGAGCTAAGATTATTAGAGCTGTGTCCTGTCTTCATGTTTTCTTGTATGGCAGATATCACTACTACTTCCTCCCCCAGATCACTTTTTAGTGGAAGTATTTTTGGAGCTAATCATCACATTAACAGCGGTCTGCTCCCAGCCCTGTACATGCAGATTAAAGCCAATAGCTTTATACAACCATGGTCACTGCCAAGACTATCTCCTTGTGAAGTTTCTGGAAGTAGAGGAAGCAGATGTATGTTTAACATTGACACACTTAGCAAGGATGAATGTTTCTATTGGAGTTGGATAAATACAATTTTAATTTCTGATTTTATTTGCTTTTTGTTTCCTACTATAGGATTCATTTTCCTGGATACCGTACTGCTCTGTTGCACTCATCTTTATTTTCATCATGAGCTTTGGTGTTGGGCCAGGTTGGTATTTTCTACTGGAATGGTTTCATACACTCATTCCGTCCTCACTGCAGCCTTTAGGAGAGGTCCCAAGCTGTTCCACAGGTAGCATGAATCCCTACTTCCGATTCAGCACAGGGGTAGATGTTCCCCTCCATATGTGGGCTGAGGCAATCCCAAGCAAAAATACAGGCTGGGTGGAGAATGGCTTGAGAGCAGCTCTGAGGAGAAGGACTTGGGGGTGTTGGTTGATGGGAAGCTGAACATGAGCTGGCAGTGTGCGCTTGCAGCCCAGAAAGCCAACTGTGTCCTGGGCTGAATCAAAAGAAGCATTAGCAGCAGGTCAAAGGAGGTGATTCTCCCCCTCTACTCTGCTCTTGTGAGACCCCACCTCGAGTACTGTGTTCAGCTGTAGGGCCTCCAACATAAAAAAGACCTGGACCTGTTGGAGAGAGTCCAGAGGAGGCCATGAAGATGGTCAGAGGGCTGGAGTACCTCTCTTGGACAGGCTGAGAGTTGGGGGTGTTCAGCTTAGAAGGCTCCGGGGAGACTTTCCAGCACCTTCCAGTGCTGAAAGGGGGCTACAGGAGAGATGGGGAGGGACTCTTTATCAGGGGATGTAGTGAGAGGACAAGGGGTAACAGTTATAAGATGAAAGAGGGGAGTTTTAGAGGAGATAGTAGGAAGAAATTTTTCACTGTGAGGGTGGTGAGACACTGGCCCAGGTTGCCCAGAGAAGCTGTGGATGCCCCATCCCTGGAGGGGTTCAAGGCCAGGCTGGATGAGGCTTTGAGCAACCTGGGCTCGTGGGAGGTGTCCCTGCCCATGGCAGGGGGTTGGAACTGGATGATCTTTGAGGTCCTTTCCAACCCTAACCATTCTATGATTCTATGATTCTATGATTCTATACTGTGGTAGGAGGTAAAACTCAATTTCATATTCCATTCCTACATGCCTTCCTCCTGAAGAGCCAAGCAGCACCTCAAACACTTCCAGGTCAGTTAAAACCATTAACTTATGTGGCAATATGAAGTGTGAGTTACAGAAGCATCTTGCAAAATTTCTAAACTTCCTTTTTTCTCCAACATTATTTTCAGCTGGAGTGTTATGCCCCTTGCCCACAGAAATATTTATTCAGTCATACAGACCAGCTGCTTATGTTTTTAATGGTGCTACAAACTGGACCCAACTCTTCATCCTCGGACTTTTATTCCCTTTCATTGAGGTAAGCAAAGTAGGGTTTTGTTTCAGTTCAGAGGAGGTTAGCCCCTACTTGAACCCAGAGCATATTTCTCTTTTTCAACACTTCATGCAAAGGACAGAGCCCAAACTAACTGCAGATCTTTCTTTTTACCCAGATATCTAGTGAAATTGTAGCAAAACCACAAAATGTTGCTAACTCTGCACACAGAGTGTGACACTGGCAAACACAGAAGAGGTGACAGAGGCACGAGTGCTGTCAGCTGTCATTTGAATGTCATGAGGGTCTCCCTTCCTTACTCTCTGCCCTTGTCCTGTATGTGCATCTCCTTTGGGGTTAATGTGGAAAATGGGCAGTCTCAGCGATCTCACCCAGCACTAGTAAGTAGGAGAAAATGAAAGGCTTTGCAGTTTTGGAGTGTGCAAGGAGGGATAGAGCTAACACTATGTACCCTCCCCAGCTGAGCACCGACTGAGAAGGACGGAACAAAAAGGTAGAGTAACTGAAGTTCAGCACCTGTCTGAATTTTCAAGCAATGACATTCAATGTCTGCTGAGCATACAACTTTCCTCCTTAAAACAGGAAAGGATAATTAGTTCATCTTACCACTTGTTGCCATTCCCCAGCTGGCAGCAAGCAGGATTTATATCAGCTGAGGCCCCTAAGTAAATACAAAAGTTTTTTAGTAAATACAAAACCAGAAACTCCATATCATAAGAGAAATAAATCTAGAACAATTGATATGAACACATTTTGCCTCTTTCTTTTCCTATAGGAAGGCCTTGGTAGTTTCTGCTTCATCATTTTCCTGACATACTGTCTGTCCATGGCTATCTTTGTCTTCCTGGTGATGCCAGAGACCAAAGGAAAGACCATGCTGCAGGTCATGGAGGAGTTCAACCACCTGAACTACCGTGGAAAGAAGAGACAGACAGCCCCAGGGCAGAGTAACTGCTCAGCGATGATTGCTACTAGACTTTGATAACAAACTCCCCACTCCATATTTTGCTCTTCTATTACTGTAGTGCCCAGAAGCCTCACTAAGCAAGAGAGAAACCATTGCTCCACAAACAGCATGAATGTGTATTTTAAAAATAATCACCTGCAGTGCAGGGTGCAGGGTGAGCTTGGTGGTTCTCTCCAGCTGCTGAAATATGAGCTGAATTATATCCTTTGCAGAAAAAAAATCAAGCACAGTGTATAAAGAGATAAGATCTTTGTCAGTCCCTGCAGGTTAGCAGCTGTGTAAACTGAAAACACAGGATCTGCTATTTTTCTTACCAAAACCAGGACTCCACAGTTATTGGAGGAAGTGAGTGCAGAAGGTTCAGATGTACAGCATACTTGTGAAACTGAGAGAAAAAGGAGACAGAGCTTTCACGTTGAAATTTTCGGCTCCTATTAACAAGTCAGTGCTGATGAGCTTCCCCAAAGGAGGAGATTCAGTACAGATGAAAAGAAGTGTTTAGATCTTTAAGCCGGTGCAAGAAAAGTACCTGGCCTATCAGTAGACAGAATTGGTATGCGATGTTTCCTCCTCTTACAGTTAGACCTGAGAGCAGGTACGTGGTATAGAGGCAGCTAGGACTTTCTTGAGGAGCTTATGACCACACTTCTAACTTGGAGAATGGTCTTCATCCTTTTTTTGTGGGGGAGAGGTAGGAGTTGTTGCTACCTCTGAAGAAAAAGGTGTAAAGGAGGTATAAGGTCCTGGTGTAAAGGAGACATTATGCTAGAGAAGCATCCAAGCATAACCTGTCACCTCAAGCCAAACCTCTTGCTTGGTAATCTGGTACACTGCCTAGATTTTGAAGATTCTTCTATTGGGACAAGCAGGGATATGTCAGCACTGAAAGAAAGCATGAGCAAAGAAAGCAGAGCTGCAGGAAATCCTGAGTGGGCTAACCCACAGCAGGCAGGTTCTCCTTCATCAGCAATGACTGTGTAGCATGTGTTCAGCCTGCAGTTACTTCATGTCAGAGAGAAGGAACACTGGGCTTCAATGGGATTGAGTTCCCAAGAGTAACTGGTATTGATGAGACAAAAAAGAGTTGTGCCTTTCCCGGAGAACCCAATCTGTACACCTGAGTGTTTGCTTCTCTCTCCAGGTCTCTGAATACTCCACATTTGCATTACAATACATGGTAAAAAGGGCTTCACTTTTTGTATTCATTTCTACTTCTGATAAGGAAATAAGAAAGCAGTGAGTAGGAAAACACATCCTACTGATCGTGCCTGTATTGGGTTTTCATTGATGGAAGAGCCAGGGACAGAGAGAGCCCATCTTCTGTGAGTGTGTTGTTGGGGTCAAGGAATATTGTGTCTGTCTTGTTCTGGAAATGAGATCTTCACTACTGACTGTTGCAGATGCTGCACAATAAAATTTGCAAAAGGACCTGAATATTGAGCATCAGTTTCTTTCATAGTCCTAAGGCTCCTACTATTTCATCTTCACACTGTCCTCTGACAATACTTGTAGCAGTGCCCAGACATAATACCAAGAGCAGTGGACTTCCCCAACACAGCCATGCTTCCGATGAGAATCATCATACTACGAAAACGCTACACAAATTTTATAGTTTCAAGGCCGGAGGTCATGGATTGCACAATACCACAGTAAGAACCAACATACATTCCTTCTTCTGGTCAAAAATGAAGGAAAAAAGAAACATGTAAAGTATTTTGAAAATAAAGGATTAGGTAAGACGTTATTATTTTAAAAGTCCTTATTTGGTCTGGTCTTTCTCAACCTTACTGGTTTCCAGTGAGGGAGTTTTTAATGTTTTACAAGACACTAAAAACTCATTTCCTTATGCATGTCTTTCTACTGCATGATCTTGTCGAGCATCTCTGACTTCTTCCCTTCTTCCCTCCTACCAGTAAATACTGTCTGCAAGAGGGAAAGCGTGGTAAATCATTAACACTGCCATTAACTAGCATGGATTGCGAATAAAGGTTAACATCCTTGTGAATCTGCAGTGTATCCCTTTGATTTCCAGGATCACACAAGTGGAACATATGGCATCTTTGAAAACAAAATCCCTCGAAGCCAAGGGTATTGGGTGAGCTAAGTACTGGGTCTGGAATAAGCACATTTCTTGTAGTGTTCAAATCCTAGGTGGAAAGGCTTGTCCTGTCCTCTTTTTTAGGAAAATAAATAAGAACTATACTAGGCATTTAGGTCTTGCTTTTTCCATATTACACCACTGAACAAAAGCGTGAGGCCAGATAAATGAGTATTCTGGTAGAAACACAGACAAGAGGAGGAAGAGGAACAATGCTCCATAGGGACTCTTTGATATGCCAGATGTTAAAATCTGGCTACAGGGTGTTTAAAAACCCCTCCAGAAGGACTCAGGGCTGCCATGTGTGTCTTTCCTTCCAGCAGCCAAGCTTCCCATCCTCAGCTCAAAGAACAAATCCTCCTTACCCCTCTGGTTCATTCAGGCTCATCTGCTCCCTGCCCACAGCCCCACTCTAAGGTGCCTGAACTCTGCTGTCTGAGTCTAGCAAAATGGTTTGCTGTTAGTCTGGCAGGACCCCTTTGAGAGGGAGATGATAAATAAAAATGGACTTGCAAGGGACTGTACAGCATGAAATGTTCTGGAAACAGAGATATGATATTCAAATTTGATACAAGAAACAGAAGTAGTTAAAAGGAAAGTAAAGAGAAAATGAGAGAAACAGCAAAAGAGAAGGGTAATTGTTTCAAAAGCAGCTTTTAGTGTGTCCTGACAGAAAGCAAGAAGTAACACTGGATTGTTCGAATATCTCATTAGACCTTTCCTCCACAGGAGCTGGGAACAACAGAAGTTTACAAGAGTTCAAATAGGATCTCAGTAAATGTGTGGAAGGAGCAAATATAAAGACATCAACCTGACCGACAAAGCCCCAGGGCTGGGGATCACTGGGGCCTGGAAGACCCCCAGGGAAAGCATCGCTGCACACTTGCTCAGTTCTTGTGCTTTTGCCTGCAACTGCTGTGTGCTACTAACAGCTGTGGGATACTCTGCTGGACACAGCTCTGGTCTGATCCTAGAAGATAAAGTGGGTGGTGGTGGTAAGAGAGGAGAGGGGACAGCTGTAGGATCTGGCTGCAGTCTTTTCTGTGACAGCAAAATCAGGATAGCAGCGGCCAGTGTTGAAGTGACTGGAGATTGAGAGGAGGAATTTGTAAAAAGCAAGATAAAACCTAAATAAAGACAGGGATTTTTGCAGTAGTAATTGAAGAGAAAGGTAGATTCTGGAGTGTTTTAGAAGAGGAAGTTATAACATTTGAGGAGTCTGTTCTGAGAGGAGAAGGAATGAAATACACGACCCCAGCTGATGCGGAGGTGATGAACATTTCAGGAACAATGGAAATGGAACGGGTAGAAAGAAGAACTCAACCTGAATTATTTGACTGTACTGATGTGCCACAAGACACCCGGGCAGAGGGTTTGGAGAGAGCAGTGCTGGGACACCAGCAGGAGAAAGGTCGAAGCGTGACTCAGCAAGATTGCGGTGCTGCACGTGGCCCAAAGCAAACTGCAGGAGGAATGCCAGTGCTTCCACCCTGCTCCTGAGCAAAGCTTCTGCTGCCTTCAGAACTGTGATCCCAGGGTCTCAGTCCCCTTTCAGCACTAACCATAGACAGTTAACTCTTTGTAGTATAGAGTGAACTAGGTTGTATTCACTGTAGTACAAAATGTTACATGTAATACATAGACGCCTGAAGGAAGCAATAATTAACCCTTTGTAAATAGTCAAGTCTTTAGCTGATTAAAAATCAATTTTTTTTAAGGTGAAAAGTACTTCTTAAAACCGATTCTCAAGCCAGAACAGAATAATCATCCCGCTCTGGCACACAGTAGGCATCTCTGTTGTTACAGAGAGGCAGGAATGAGGCTTCTGAGTGGTTCTGGAAACAGCATGACCCTCTCATAAAGAATTGGGTGTTACAAGGACCTAACATGCCAATATTCAGATACTTCATGTCCTGCAACTGGGAAATTGTTCAAATCACTGAAAGCAACTGAAAATCTTGTAGCATGCAAGAAGTGTTAGAGCTCAGGTACAATACCAGGTGTCTCATCTCTGTAGCAGACTGGAGAGGAGGAAAACACACTCTGCCTGAGCTGCTTGTAGGAGAGGTGAAGAGCTTCTCTGCTCCCCCGAAGGAAAGACGGCAGCACCGTTTGACTCCTCACACAACAGGACCACGCAGTTGTTTCAGCAGCGTGAGGAAGGAGGAGCGCTCCCAATACAAGAAGGACAAACATTTACCAACGTTTGGAATATCTGGGTCTTAGAATAATTAAACCAACAAGAAGGACCTGGCCAGTGTTGGGGGAGGACACAATTTGCTGACAGCCGCACAGTTAGAATTTAACTTCTGTGCTGTGATCCCAACTTCTTATCATCAAAGCATAGAAAACATCTCTCTCATCTGACAGACTTGACAAGGGCTCTCTGAGCAGGCAGGTTTTCAAGGGGAAATGGCTGGTTTCCTCTCAGACCTGGTGAGTATCCAACTTCTTGTCTTCTAGCCCTAGTCACTAACAGCAGCATGATGTTTAAAGATTACAGCAAAGGGAATCACACAGCCTTTCCTTAACAAAATTAAGCAACAGAGCACATGCTTGGGACAACATTGGTTCAGCAATAAGACTGACTACACAGCATCTCCAGAAATTATATTAGAAATACAAAAGAGTGAGAGATCTAAAAGAGGATCTGGGAAACCAGGAAAGAATAGGCATTTTAAGGAAGATAGAGAAAATAGTAGCAATGAAACAGACATAACAGAAAAAAATCCTCCCACTCTACTGCCCTGTGCTCTCAGGGATATTTGAGGATACTCATCTGTTTAGAGTGTGACCTGACTAAATTCCTGAAAACATATGTGCTTGTGAAAGTGCTCTAAAATCCAGTGTACATCATGGAAACACAGCATTTCAAATAGGTGCCATTCAAGTAGGGACTCTGAAAATGCAGTTCCCTATGGGGATAAATAAGAAAAAAATATATTTTTAGGAGGACAGACTTGATTAATCTCCAGAAACTGGTGAACAATGTCTCTGAGGAGGCAAAGTTGAAGGAAAAAAGGGATTCAAGAAAGCTGTAGCTTCTTATTAGTACAAAAGCAAACACAAACTATCTGAACAAGGCTTTTATTACATTTAAAAATTATTTCTGTGGCTAACAGAACTAGCAGAATTAGAGACTGCATCTTTTCAAGCTGCTAATAACCAGGAGGGGAACATAAAGTAATGTGCAGATTTGCATCTTAACAATTTCCCAGCAATTTTGCATGATTATTGAACAATTCAGAATGGGTTTTTGCATTTTAAAGGCTTTTTAATCATAGAAATCTGAAGATATAAGATCTCATAAATTATCTCATGGTCTGAAAGCCATGCTGGTATCAGAAACTTAGGATGTGTTTCACCATCTTTGGCAGGTTCAATACCGGAAGCTATTGGTAATGATTGTGGTGCTAGGAATTGGTGGAACCCACCTATCTGGTTTTCAAATGTGTGTGATCAATTATACTTCTCCGGTAAGCAAAGCCTTTATAAAATCACATCTGTAACCGCT
>NW_010146261.1:30164-31760 GCF_000699245.1 Pterocles gutturalis
TACACTATGAAGATGCTCTAAAAAATCAGTGAGCTGTGCTCCAAAGGCAACTTCCCACAGAACTGTGTGGAAACAGCATATTGAAACACCCTCCTTAAGGATTATGCCATGGAGAAAAAAGATTTAAAACTAGCTGATTGAGTCTCAGCCTTCAGTTCGGCCCTTTTCTCTTTATATCCATTACCTGCAACAAGAACATTTGCACTTCACTAGAATCAATAAATGGTCACAGTCTTTTGCTGTAGGAGAGCCACGATTCAACAGACTAAAGAGTATACTTAATTTTTGAAAGATTCTCTTATGCTGTTAGGCTGTATGAGAGGAAATATTAATTCTAATTTGCAAACAAGTATTCCATAGTCATGCTTTTAGTAATGACTATTAATCTATTTTTTTTAAGTTGCAAACATTATGAAGAACTATTGTGATTAGTGCCTCAGTGGCATGAAAATGTCTTTTTCTGTCCCAGTACATTCAGAAGTTTATCAACGAAACTTGGCTGGAGCGCTACGGTTCTGTGCTGCATCAGGAGACACTCACGCTGCTGTGGTCCTTCATCGTGTCTATCTACTGTGCAGGTGGAGTGATAGGGTGTCTGTGCAGTGGGTACCTGACTGCAAAATACGGAAAGTAAGTGTATTTCCCAACAGCTCACTAATCAGGGCTGCAACAAGGGAAGCAACTAAACATCACTCACCTAATATAAGGGATGTAGAATTCTCACTGCCCCCTCCTGGTGCTGAATTTACTTTACTCTGCATGTCTAACTACACCTGGGTATATCAGAGAGACAAGAACAAGCAGCTATTTCTGATTCCCTCATCACAGTTTTTGGTGCTATACAATTCTTGTATTTTTGCTGAAATTTCAGTTAAAAATGAATCTCTGAAATGTCTTTGTTGGGCAATAATGCCCTAGGGAGCTCAACAACACTGCAGTAGTGCAGAAGGGGATAGACATTCTGTAGATAAAAGCTTTTTTTCTTTTTGCCTTTTTTTTTTTTTTAATTGATCGCAGCCTTTAAAAAAACTGTTCAGGCTCATTCTTCTGTAAGAATAACCAGCAAAGATAAGCAGAAGTCCCTCAGGCCACATACAGAACCCTCTCTTTGAGGGTGTCCATAAAGGACAAACCCAGAATTCTCTAGCTTGAAGTGGGCAGGGAAGCAAGTTCTCATTGAAGCTGGATTTGCTTTGTTCTGTGGAGACGTGCAGTGTTAGCAATGGGAGCTGCGCCCACAGAAGAGACGTTATAAAGACTGTTCCTTGTCAGCATTTATCCTGCAGGAATTTCCTTCAGCCTCATGGTGTGCTCACACAGTGTTAGCAGGGAAAAGAGGAATCTAGCTTCTCCCTTTCTGCTCCCCTGCAAAGACATCATGACTTTTCATAATCCGATGTGGTTGCCCTGTAAGCAATGGATTTAAACATGGCCATGGCTTGGTCTGTAAATCCAGAGAACAGGCAGACATTAGTCAAGGATCAAAAAGAAAAACCTGGATCATACCCATGTGTTGTTTGCTGTTGCAGGAAGAAATGTCTGCTGTTCAATGACGTGGTCCTAATAATAGCCACGCTGCATACTGGCTTTAGCAGG
>NW_010146261.1:31791-41694 GCF_000699245.1 Pterocles gutturalis
GTTTTTTGAGATGATCCTGATCGGGCGCTTCCTCGAGGGCATCGCTGCTGGTAGGACTCCCCACTAGCCATGTTAATGTGACTTTTTTGGGGTGGATACAGAAATCTTCCTGCTGGGTGCACTCCAGCATGCACAGTAACCCCAGTGGAACAAGGAACAGACTGCGAAAAGGTAAGATCTGCCTTCAAGATTTGCTTCTTTGCCTTCAAGAGGTCTTGTTAAGAGAGATCTGATGGATCAGCTAAACATCTTGCTTAAAGTAAAAGGTACATTTTCGGCCTATTATTGTGGAGGATATAAAGCAAACAGTTCAGGAGAGAGAGGAAAGAGCTACCTTCAGCTGAAACTGAAATGAAAAGGGACCATCTCTCTTGCCTTCTATAGCTTTAACTCTCTCATGTCTTCTTCACTTTAGGAATAAGTATGAATGCCCATGTTCAGTATGCTGGAGAGATCTCACCTAAGAAGTTGCGTGGATTTGTAAATGTGACCTCCACTGTGTTTCTTGCACTAGGAAAAGCTGTTGCAAGAATTCTTGGATTACGGTACTGGTGCTACTCCTTCTCATCCTGTTTTCTTCTGTATAGCAGGAAAGTGTTGTTTTCTCAGTCCTAGAAATGGACATACACTAAGGGTAGGGTTTTACTTTGCTTAAGTACAGCTGTCAAAAAAGAAGCATCTACTCCATACCAGCCACTGAGTTTTGCTTGTCATTCACTAGGGAGAGAAAGGCCCTTCTCTTGAGAAAGGATGAATCCATCTCTGGAGGTGCAGTCGCTCTGCTGAAGTTAATAAGAAAAGATTGGCTGTAAACACTCTTAGTAAACTTTTGAGATCTGAAATCTGTGCTAACTTCTTGATAACCTCATGTAGAATTGCAGTATTGGTTCAGACAGCTGTTGTGGGAATATTCAGACTCTACTGATCTTTAGAAAATATTCTAATTACAAGAAAAAATTCAGTCTTGAAGTAGAAGTAAAGTATTTGCCTGTATTCCTTTCCCTAGCCTAAACATCTTCCATTTCAATTTATCTTTTCAGGGTCTGTATGTATGCTGTGTCTCTCTAGCTAGTCTAGGATCTAGAAATTACCAAACTGGTTATAGACTGTAATTGTACTGGACTGAAAACACACTCTAACATGCTTTCATAGAGATCTTTTAGGAACTGAAGACATGTGGAATGTGCTAATGTCCTTCTCTGGGTTGGTGGCATTGATTCAACTGCTCTTTTTGCCATTCTTTCCTGAGTCCCCTCCCTATCTCTTGCTGCAAAAAGGAGACAAAGCTGGTTGCTTGAAAGGTAAAGTAAAACTTTATATCCTTAATTTTTTAAACCATGACTCTTGGGAAATTCAACCTAATAGAGGGAATCGTCTTTTCTACTAGCCAACTACAGATTTCTTGATAACTACATGATTAAGGTCCTCCAGACTAAGTGAAGTCATCAGAAATATTTAAGATCTACCCCTAAATACTACAGCAAGTTGAAAGCCATTTTCCAGGGCAGTCTCAGCATGTTCCAGTAAACGATGTTCTGATTCTTTGCTCAGTGACTTTTGAGTCAAAGCATGGACTGAACTGCAAATGTTTAATGTCATTAAAAGCTGAAAAACACAGAACTGAGTGGAACAGATGATGGAGGAGTATGCTTCATTCTGTCTCTTCTGTAGCCATGAAACAACTCTGGGGAGAAGGGAATTATCACACAGAGTTTGATGACATGATGAAGGAAAAGGCCGTAACAAAAGGCACCAAAATCATGAATGTCCTAGAGGTGCTGAAAGAACCATCTGTGCATCCGCAGCTGAGTACCATGCTCCTCCTTTTACTGAGTCTCCAGCTCTGTGGCCTGAGCGCAGTTGAGTATACCCTATTTCCATGCTTAGATCTACTACTAAGTAACTGAAGCGCCACAATTCCAACTTGTCACTTTCCTCTGGATCTACATCATTCCTCCTCACACAGAGCCTGTGAAGATCTGTGGTATCATCACTAGTATTCTTCATGCCTTTAAGGGAGCTTCTCAGGTGGGAATACAAGAGATCCAACTCAGAATAAGTTCCTGCAAGGGCACCGTTGCTTTCATTCCCTTGGTGGTATTACCAAAGACTCTGGAAGAGAAAGGGTTGTAAATACCCTAACATTTGCTACAACCCAGAGACCTGTTTATCTAGACTTCCAGCTCCACTTTCTTTGACTTCTGCAGTAGCAGATGGCCAGCTATTGACATCCAATTTTAATTCCATTTCATAAAGGAGATTTCTCCATTAAGTAATTTTCTTTCAGTTGTTTCTGCATAAAGGTGGCTGAGCCCAATACAGCCCAAGCTAAAGTCATTCCCCTGGATGTCATTTTTATCACTTGCCTATGGGTCTCTCTCCGTAAGCCTGTGCACTCTGCTGGAGCTTGTTCATGATGGTTGCCAGCACTGTGGGCAGAGGAGGCATCTCTGTGCCCTGCTGACAGGGAAATGGTGCACAGTCCCTCAGGGACCTTGCAGATGAGCAGCTTCTGCTTAGCAACTGGAAATGGGCGACAGAGCCAACTGTTTGTATGGCAATGTCTGGTCTGCTAAGGCTGAGACTTGCTTTTCTTTTTCCCATCTCTTACAGACCGTATGCTCCTTTCAACTACTTTTTTTTTTTTTCTGGACTGTCAAACCCCTTTTCTTCATCTCCATTAACATTTTAATTTTTCTCATCTCAAGCAGGTATGTCACCTCCATTAAGCCCCAGTAATGTACTGCTGCTTTGCAGTGATGACAAATCTAGTTCTAAGTGATGCTGGATAAGTACATATCACATCTATTGACTATGCTTCATTTTGAAAATATTTCTTATTTCCCAGATCACCTTTTACACCTCAGAAATTTTTCAGACAGCCAACCTGCAGGAAAGCATAATCCCATATGTATCTCTAGGAGTTGCGATCTCTGAGCTCATCTCTATCATCTTCTGTGTAAGTCAGACCTTTCTGGGACTTTAAGAGTTGAAGTACATGTGAGTTGAGTCTATTCTTCCTTAAAGAAAATGAATCTTGTCCTTATGAACTAAAGGATTTTTCAGTGGTACTGCATAAATTCATAAAGTTGTTACCATCCGCTCCAAATTTTGTCCCACCTTTTACATCTTTCTTCCCGTCTTCATTCTCCTAATTTCTTATAAAAATCCCTCTCTTATTCATATAGACAAAAATGAAATGTCATTCAAACATAAATAGGTATACTTATTTCCATATATTTGTGTATATATATTCAAATGGAGTCATAACATGCTTCCATTGATTACAGTGTTTATGAAAATGCAGCTGCAATGCTGGGCAGTGATGGTAATTCATAGTATTAGAGAGGCTAGAAGGAATTCATTAAAATAACAAACTTGGTACCAATAAGATCTGTGTTCTCTAAAGTAAAAAGAACTCAAGAAGAATGCTTGATTTGTTGGGTGGCTGACAGCTGGATTTTGCCATGCTTCCAGTGATATACAATTTTTTTCTACTCTCCAGAGCTCCATTATTGATCGTTTTGGACGCCGGATACTCCTGTGGGGTGGTTATGTGCTGATGGCACTGATACTGGTGTTGCTTGAAACAAGTCTTCTACTGAGCGTAAGCAAATGTCTCTCTGGGGGTGGACCTGCATCAGAAATCTTTGTGCAGGACGGCAGATAGTCAGCTTTAGCTTTCATGTCCAAAATAGCAGATCAGGATATCTTCTGAACACAAACTCATAGCCCCTCTGCAAGGCTTTTTTCGTCCTAGCTTGGAATTTGTTACTTGTTTTTCAGACCAGGGTGCAGTTCAGCTCACCTCTGTAGGTCCGACACTGCAGGCTACTTTTGGCCTTCCACTGTATTCAGTACAGAAATATAAGCAGTTCTAGCGAGCACCTATTACAGAGCTCAGTGTCATGGGCTTTTTAATAAATACTGTTTCTCCTATATGTTTAGATCAGCTGTGCTACAGCTATAAAATTAATTTTCATTCTCTTCCCTCCTTTCACCTTTGTTTAGGATCAGTTCCTCTGGCTGCGTTACTGCAGTGTTATTCTCATCTTTTTATTCATCATTGCCTATGGAATAGGACCAGGTGAGTACAACAATAACAGCAACAACAGGAAACCTTGGACTGCATGGATAAGCACAGGCCATGAATGCATGGAAGCAGATGTGTGAATACATCTTTTAGAATCAACAGCTTAGTTTGGACTGAAATTGGAGGAGTCCCAAATTTTGACGAATTAATGACCCACGAAACAATTTATTTAACAAATTATTTGAAATTATTCAGACCCTGATGAATCAGCACCCTGTTTCCTCTCACTGGATTGCAGTTCAAGCAAAAAAAATACCTGTTAATCAATTCACTAAAACTGGTTTTGGAGGGTGTGAAGGCTGCTCAGTGCATCCAGGCTCAACGGGTCCGTCTCTGTCTTTGCCTAAAGGCAGAAGTAGCCTCTTCTAAAATATCAGAATTTTCTCAACTCACCTGTAAAATCCTACTCTATTAAAGAATGATACCTGATAGCACACACAGTCTCTCAGCACTGCTCTGTCCTTTCTCATCCTCTCTTGATGTTACTCTGAATCACTTACATCAGTAAAACTAGGACCAAATGTACAGCTCTCTATTGTGGCCTCACTTGCCTAAGACCAATATTTACTCTGAAAGTTCCCTGACTAAACACTACTTCTAGTTATCCCAGTCTCCAAATTCAAATGGCAGTCTTTATGTATTATGTCTCCTATGGGCAATGGAGAGAAATTAGGGTCATTCATCTCTGTATTTTATACCTCTTAAGTGGATAGAAACTGCACTTCAGGGGTGTCCGTCTCTCTCCATGGACCATAAGAGAAGTCCGTAGGGGAATGCAGATAGAGGGCTGTGCTGCCCAAATTTAAATGATCTCACAGCAGCCTGACTTACCGGGGCTGTGTTTGACCAGTGACATCAGTTCACTCACTTTGAGGAAAATTATTAACTATGATGTTTCTATTGTTTTTCTACGTTTTTTCCTCAGCTGGAGCCGTTTCATCTGTCATGAATGAAATCTTCACTCTCTCAACAAGGTCCTCCGCTTTTGTGATTGGTGGAACCGTCATTTGGCTAGGCCTTACTTTCACTGGAATGCTTTTCCCCTTTGCTGTCGTATGTAATTTGATTCAAATCTTCTCTTTGACTCTATCCATTTAAACTGGTTTTCTAGGCTGGTCTGGACAGGGAGTAGGATGAAATGCCTTGTAAATGAACAAAGCTGTCAATCCCTTATTGCTTCTGGCATATGGAAGCCATTTAGGTAAAACACTTCCCTAGACTTCAGACATAAAACACTTCCCTAGACTTCTTCTGCTGCCTCAAGAATAGATTGAAAGATAAATAAATATTCCTTCTGTAAAATCAACTTATTCCTCATTTCACTGGGACAAATCAGCAATTTTCAAGAATCTATAGGAGCAAGTGTTGTCAGGGAAATCACTCATCTTATTCTATTTTTATCTCCAGATGCTTCTTGGTCCTTTTTGCTTCCTCATCTTTATTGTTGTCCTGGTCATTTCGGCGATTCTGATCTACTTTTTTGTCCCAGAAACAAAAGGGAAGTCAACTTCTGAAATCACAGAAGAATTCAGAACACGCCAATTTAAGAAGAAACAACATCAGACTATGGAGAAGAATGCTACTGAAGAAAAGACATTTTGCACTAAGCTCTGATAGGCCACCATAAGCAACTTCCACTGACAAAAAGTCCTGTCTCAAAATTGAACTGAAAGCTAAACTTTAACAGGAACTTTTCTCAATAAAATGTAATCCAAAAAGCAATACACAACAGCTTGACATTAATCCAAGTAGTCCTAGTTTATATTCATCTTAGCTTTTCGTGGTGAGAGACAATGACTCCTTCCTAGAACAGCTCTGTAGCAGGAAGACTTTCGTGACTACAGACGCATACCAGAGCTGACATATGAAAACATTTTCAGGCATAACACATCAGTTTTGTTTCAAGTCTTTCTCCTTTGCTATCACTTTAAAGAAGCAGGATTTCTCTCTATGCTTGTTACTTTGTAAGAGAGCTCTGCTCAGGACTAAGAGCAGGATGAAGTGAGGACGAAACATAAACATAGTTCTTGCAAACATTTTTCACATCATGTCTTTATGGTGTCACACTGTAAAGGCACTGGTATTGATTATGATCACTGCACATGAACACATACCAGCTAGAATAACATAGAGAACTCCAATTTGTTCTGTTTTCCTGAGCTGACATCCAATAACTGTATGTCCTGATTGTCTCTGCAATAACTGTCAGGGATAAGCCCTGAATCCTCGGCATTTGGTACAGAAGAACTCTCACCTGCATCCTCTGGAGCAAACTGACTGCACCCCCCATGCATATCAGTTGTGGCAAAATCTGTAGCAAGTTTTTGTAGGGTAAGCAGTGCTCTCAGCCTTATTCTGGGTACCTGATGGATAGCACAAGGGTTAACAAACATACAGGTAATGCTGAAAGCTAGAGGACCAGAGCCCTGGAGTGAGATAGGGAGGAGAACACTTTGAGAGAGTACTGAGAGAATAGACACTTTGAAAATTCAGACCATTTTATAAATAATTAACTGCTCAAAAAAAAAAAAAAAAAAAAAAAAAAAAAAAAAGCAGAAGCTGTGATAGCCAATATCTGCTTGCTGTGTACTGGCCTAGGACACATCGGCGTACAATACTACACTTCCTGCTATGCTCCACAGAACCCATGTACTGCTGCCATTCAAGAGCTGCTAATCCTGCTAGACCACCGCAGCATTTAATCACCTCCCTCCCCAAACTCTTCCACCTTCATATAGGACAATCAATTATTTTTCAATTTTCTGTCACAGTCATAAATGGTATACAATGCCTCCTGTTTAGCAGGACCGTAAGTCCTGTCTTTCTGCAGTTTAACCATTTGTATTGATCATCATTGTGCTGGAGCACTGAATGGTGAGTTTGAGGGGGTTTTCTATTTAAAAATTTCAAACAATGAGCTTGCTGCTTCTAAAGGAATAGCCACAGAAGCAGCTCTGATATTAAAGCTCCAGTGTGTGTTCCAGCAACTGAAACCTGGGGCAGATTTTATATTTAATCTGCCTTCACTCCCTGTATCAAGGAGCACTCATGCTACAAAACATTCCCATTCAGAGACACCTCTCCTATTGTGTCACTGAAATATTTAATCCATCCATTCTAAGCGCTGTCCAATTGCTGAAAAAAACCAACAGAAATCATAGGAAGTAAACATTAACCTCAGTCTCAGAGTCAGATGGTTACTTAAGCAGAAGATGCAGAAAACGCATGGCAGAAAACAGTTCCTCAGTCTTGCAGAGTTCTGTCTGCCTGCGATCAGACACCTTTTTGATATTCCCAACCTTCCTGCACGTACAGAAGAGAGAATTTTCAGTTGTAATCTTGGTCAGTGTCACTTTGTCTTTGCTGGTCCTTTTGCAGGAACCAGTCTCAGAAGAAGCACAGCTGGAACATTGCAGAGGGACTGTTCATCCCTGTCACATGGCACCATGTCAGGTTAAAAGCATGAGCCATGGATCCTTTTGTCCCTCTCCTATGAAGTCCAGACAGACTCACTCTGACATAGCTCCAGTGTCTCCTGCAAGAAGTCAGTCCTTCATGGGTAGTCTTGCTGGGCACCTTCACTACTTCACGGCTTAAGGAACCTTTCCACCTCAAGCATTCATCCTCCCAGGCTGCGCAAATCCAATGTGCCAAACCTCAGGAGGCCTCTTCTCCCAAATGCTTACTCTTGCTGCATCTCTTGGAGTTACTGATAAACCAAGCAGTATGTGATTAACCTGCCAATATTAATGTTTGGGTGTTGCTGTAACCCCGTGCCAAGGCCTCTCTTTCTCATACTTCTGCAAGCAACTTCTCAAATTATTTTGACTGCTCACCCTACCTATCTCTTACTCAAAAGGAGAGGATAAACAGGTAAGCTAGGCTTTTTTCTTCTTGCTTTCTCATCTTTGTACCACTGCTTCAGAGTCATTGCTGTGACTGACATCTTCAAGAAGCTGGAAAGTTAAGTGCCATCCAGCCTTAGTTACATCAGTACAGGCCCACGTGTCAGGGCCAAAGTCACTGTTACAAGGCTGCAGCTGGCTTTGAAATTTGCTGCTTATACTTCAAGCCCAATGAAGGGCTGTGTGTGTCAGAATTTGACAATTTTTCATCTAATAAACAATATTTACTATACCAATAATCTGAAACAGAACACCACATATTTATTAATAAGTAAGAGCAT
This sequence comes from Pterocles gutturalis, assembly GCF_000699245.1. NCBI lineage: Eukaryota > Metazoa > Chordata > Aves > Pterocliformes > Pteroclidae > Pterocles > Pterocles gutturalis. Next base: position 40,071 of record NW_010146261.1, read on the forward strand.
CTAACGGTCGTACCAGCTGCTTTTTGCTTTGTGCAGATTACAGCAGAGATACTCCTCAGTCTGTAACATGGAAGTAAAGTATTTTACTGTTCCTCGAAAACTGTTTAGATTTCTTTGCCTGAACTGTTCTCCTTTCCCTTTCCAAAGCCCTTGCTACCCACCCTGGTGCAAGCTTACTCTGCTTTGAAACTCTCCCCCTGTTGGACTGGACTGGATGCAATTATTTCCTGAAATATTTAATCCAGCAGTGTTAACTTTGGCCAGTCGAAGCAAATATAAGCGAGTGAAGACAGAGTAAAAATTTAACTCTGGTGCCTTAAGCCAAACACCCACTGCCATACCAGCAGGCAGGAGACAGAGACACAGAAGCCTGTGATGACAAAGACACACCACACACTGGACAACCAGCCCCTAGCCAGAGATGACCGGCTTCCTATCTGACCTGGTAAGTACTTGGTGGGGTATTTACATCTGTTACATTTTTGTACATTAGTAGTGTTTCAAAGAAAAAAAAATCAGTATCTCAGTAAAAACAACAAGGGTCTTATTCACTAAAAGGATCTCAGAAGTGGTTCTGCCCACTGTTTTGAGATATTACAGGTGTTTGCGCTTCATATGTTATGCCATCCATCTTTGTCATATTTTTATCATTATGATAATGTTTCTTAAATGTTTTCATGTACTGGAAAATATTTGCTTACCATCAAATATAATTTGCTTTGCTTACCTGAAGAAAAAAGAGTTTTGTTAAATATATCACTAATTATTTAGTGCAAGAGATGACAGTCAGAGGTTTTGAAATGCAGGGAATGGGACTGGATGTTGGCAGCTGTGGCATCTTGACAGGGATGTTTGTGAGAGCCTGCAGCATTTATACCATGGCTTTGGCAATTCTTCATTTCTTTCATTCACTATGTCCTGCTGCAAAGGCTGCTGTAGTGTAAACCTAAGTGCCGTGATGGTTGTGTATTTTCAGATCTGTAACAGAGTAGAAAAAAATCAGAGTGGGATGCCTATTCGCAAAGCTCCCAAGAGATTAAGATGACCATGCTGCTTGAGACAGGCAGGAGGGGCAAGAGTTCAGAACTGATGATGGTAACGAGAGCTAGAAAAGACACTTCCTCCTACAGCACAGCTTGAGCAGAACCAGTGCACAAGGGAAATTCTGTCCCAAGACTTTTCCTTACTGTTCCCTCCTCTCCATCTAGGTAAAAAAACACGGATTTCCAAGGGCTGTCACACTGATAGAAACTTGAGTGGAAAAACATGGTACAAGCAACATCAGTCTCTTTTTTTGCCCATTTCAGACTTCTTTTTTAAAAATTTTTATCTGCTGTGGGCAATTTCAGGAAGGAACAAACTTATCTGCAAATCCCTTGAGCAAATTAGAGGTTTCTGGAATGAAAGACACATTCCAAGAACAGCCTGATGTGGCTACAAGCTTAAGAAGATTTTGTTCTACCTCTGTAGGTACAGTACCGGGGGCTCTTTCAAATGATCGCTGTCCTGGGGATTGGTGGAACGTTCCAAATTGGCTTTCAAATTTCAAGCATCACCTACATGTCTCAGGTAGGCAAAGACACACACGGCACACTGGTTAATGGTGGCACTGAGTCTACATTCC
>NW_010146261.1:41725-69594 GCF_000699245.1 Pterocles gutturalis
TCCTTTCTGGCAGCCAGCAAGGGTGTAATCACAGTATTCTCCTCTCACAATTCTTTCCCATTACTATGCATCATATAAAGCAGAATATGTCAAAGTTTTGAAAACAGAAGAGAGAGACCTGCAAGTTCTTGTTTATAGAACTGTTCCTCAGAAGACACACACTGACTGGGGTGGCATCTGTCTCCCCATGTCCACCACATGTTTGGTCTCATTTGACACTATTCTTCACTACCAGTCTGTGCCTCAGTTCCTCAGTTTTCAAGGATGAAAAAACAAAGAGTGAACTCCTTTTAATGGCAAAATGAACCCACCATATTCCATCACACTATATTTATTAGGTAATGCACACTTTTAGAGTCTACATTAAATAGTGACTTTAGATGAAGCGACAAAATTATTTTCTAAATATAATAAAAACCATGCACTGGAGTCACAATTATTGTTAATGAAAATTCTGTTTTCTGTCTCAGCATGTTAAGGCTTTCATTAACGAAACCTGGCTGGAGCGATACGGCTACCCCATCCATCAGGATAACCTCCTGTTCCTATGGTCTATCACTGTGTCCATCTTTGGTATAGGAGGTCTCTTGGGTTCTTCAGGAAGTAGATACCTGACTGTCAAGTATGGCAAGTATGTGTGCTTAAAGACAATTTGTCGATTGAATCTAAGCCTAAGGAAATGACAGTTGAGGTTTAAATGTGAGACAGACTTTTAGGCTTAGTCATGGCTGTAATACAACCAGCTTAGCAGTGGTGTCAACAGATTTTGCTGCTTCTTGCCCTTGTCCTGTGGCACAGGCTAATCAACTGTGCTGCCAGCGTGTCACACCAGACGCAGTTACTCAGGTTGGGTTAGTCTCGGCAAGGAGGAAAGGCAGCCCCCCTTTCAGAATGGATTTCTTGGAGGCATCATCGAGACGCTCCTAAGTTTTCATGATGGTTTTTCAAGTGCAGAAAAGCTTTAAGACTTTTCTCCACTACATAACCCAGAACTGTTCCCAAACTCCCAGGTCTAGCCATCTGCCAAGGCACATGGTGAGTCCAGAGTATCCAGTGTCAACAGTGTGGAAGGGCCTATTTTGTCCTGGACTGTATAATTTCAAACTAGCAAGACAATTTCACCCAAGACATCCTACCTGCCAGGAGCTTAAGTGCCATTTCCCTTCTGATTTACAAAAATTCCTTTTCCTTTCTTGCACTTGCAGGAAGAAATGTCTGCTGTGCAACAACCTGCTCATGATAGCGGCAGCATCCATCATGGGCTGCAGTAAAATAGCCCAGTCCTTTGAGATGATTCTAATTGGACGCTTCATGTGTGGAATAAGTGCAGGTAAGTGATTTTTCCCACAGTGCAGCAGGCTCTCCCAAAATTTTACATCTTTATTCAAAGTAAATAATAATCCTCCACTAAAAAAATATTAAAGTCCCTGATCCCTTGTTAGAAGATCTGCTATAACACCCAGCAATAAAGAGCATAATTACTCCTAATTTCACTGATAACAAACGAAATTCAGCTTTCCCAAATGCAACAATATTCAGAGCTGTCAGGAATGTTTTGATTCAATATGAAATACGGTTTTTTTTTCTCATGGAAAATATGTATAATATTATGTTCACTTTGGTTATCAATACTGGAAATTATATGTTACATGGTTTAAAGCTAGTATTCTCATGAGGCTCCAGAGAACCAGGCTGTTCAAGGCCATGGCCATTGAGTTTTGCCTCTGAACGTATTTCAGGTGTGTTCTACAAGGGTATTCGACCTGTTTTAAAGCAATAAGTCCTTGAGGTTAGTACAAAGAGCTTGGCAAAAATCACTCCTGGCAGGCAGACCACATGTGGCAAAAACATCCTGTGCTGGTTATCACTGTGTCTTGTATTTCTCTCCTAGACAAAAAGCTGCTTATCCATTCAGTTTGTATATTCACAGGGATGACTATTTTAACTTACTTCATTAGAAATTAATGTCTATTTTTCAATTAACCAGATTTTGTACATTGCTTCTTTGACATACAGTTGTATTGAAGAACAACAGTTGCATTCTGAGAACTACCCACACACTCACCCTGCTATGATCTAGAACTTGTATCACGCCTCATGCAAAGACCTAGGTTTTTTCTAAGAGCTTGCATATCTCCATTGCTTCACCATCACGTAAAGCCAGGAGAAAAACACGTTGCTTTCAAAACAGACAAAAGGGGCTGTGATCACTGTATCAGGAAAAATCTCTTGTTCCCAGACTAGTTTTCAGCATATCTGAGTTATTAAGTACTTCACTAATAGCTGGAAACCTCAACTCTGCCTGAAATAATCAAAATTATTGCTGGACAGTGGAAAAGAAATACTTGCGTGTCCCCCTAAATCATGTACAAATCACCATTGAATAAGCATTGTATATTTTAATCTGCTATGGACCTATCCTATAGCTCTTCTATAGCATTGTGTCTGAAAAGGTCGAGATTATGTGGGGTAACTACATGCAAATTAAGTATTACTACAGGGTGCTTAGTTACTCAGCACTTGAATACTCTGTGTCCTTTAAAATACACTAAGGCTCACAAGAGGTACTATGATGAGGCTACACCTACACCCCAAAGAAAAAACCATACACTTCTTAAGATCAGGAAACTGCACTATGCAGTGCAGAATGGAAACCAAATACTTTTGTAAAAAGGGTTAGAAAATCTAGCAGTGAAAAATCTCACACATGGGTTGCGGTATAAGAAAAAAATCTGGTGCATGAGGTAGCTGTAGTCCATGATAATTATTTACATGCAATTTTATTTCCAATGGTTATGAAAGTCTTCTTTCTTCTCTTCCATCATTCTCTCCTCACCTCAAGGTGTTTGTGTTCCTCTACATCATCAATATGTTGGGGAAATCTCCCCTAGGAAGCTACGTGGATTTGGAAACTCTACTTCCTCTTTCTTTTGGGCACTGGGAAAAGCCGTAGGGCAAATTTCAGGACAAAGGTATGACACAATTGATTTCCCACCCAGTTTGTTTCTGGATCCCCTCTACCTTTTGCTTCTATCTCTGCTTTTCCATCCATTTCTTTCTCTCCTCAAAACCAACACAATGAACTTTTATTTAACACACATGTTTTGTCCCCACCAGGGAGCTGCTGGGCAGCCAGTCCCTGTGGCCCATGCTAATGGCCTCCTGTGGACTTCCAGCACTGGTCCAGCTGGTCACTCTGCCCTTCTTCCCTGAGTCCCCACCATATCTCCTCATGCATAAAGGAGACCAGGAAGGCTGCAAAAAAGGTAACCGAGGGCTCCAGGTTCCTGTTCTTCACTTGGCTTTCAGTTGGTTTGTGATGTTTGCTCTCCCCATACAGAAAAAAAATTAAACAGGACAAAGTTTCTCCTTGCTCATTTGTAAGATGACTCTGTGAATACTCACTAAGCGTATTTTTGTGGTAGTCCCCACATAGGGGACTTCTCTCTACAGTTCTGTATTGTAAAACCTTTTGCATTCAGCTGACACCACCTGAGTGGTCAGTGTGGCGATAAATGACAAATGATAAATGATAAATGGCTGTTTGCACTGCAGGGCTCCACAGGGCACCCCTCAGCTCTGGTTGTTTGCTGTGTACTCTGTTCATACCCTGAAAGAAGGAGGGAGAAAAGCAGATCCATGGGCAGGGAGGGAGTCATTGTGCACCTCACTAGGCCCCTCTGTCACAACAGGTCCCTCTGTGCAGGAGGGGACCGGGGCTCTGGAACACACTAGAGGATATCTCAGCCTCACACCACAGCCACAGCCCATGCAGGCTGTGCTGCCAGCACGTGCATCACCTGCTCAATAAACTCCTTAGGCAACAAACGACAGAAATTAATTAACATGGCAGGTCTTACTCTCCTTCTCCTCCACAGCCATAAGGCAGCTTTGGGGTGAAGGCCATCACCAAGCAGAGATTGATGACATCATGAAAGAGAAGGCAACAATGAAAAACACCAAGATCCTGAGTGTCCTGGAGCTAATGAGAGAACCAGCCTTCCGTTGGCAGCTGTACATGATAGTTATTCTGACCGCCACAGTTCAGCTATGTGGCATCAATGCAGTTGAGTATATTTCCACCTGTAAGTCTCAAAACACTTATTGACAACCTCAAAGGAGACATCATGGCTTCCAGGAGCTCCCTCCACTTTGCTCAGGCTTCTCAGGCCACAACTTGCTGGTATGCCAGCTCTCCTACAGGACAAGCAGCAGCAGTCTTTGTGTGACATCCCTTTGCCCAGCTCTTGGTCCTTGCTGGAGTTACCTTCCTCAGTAGCCTGGCTGATGTAACAGCCATTTTTGGAAGCCATTACAAGCCCTCAGAATGCACTCTTACAAATGAGCCCACCCTATATTGGCAAAATCCGCAATGTAGTTTTAACATTACTGCTCTCTGCAATTGCTGTTATTTAGCTCCCAGCTCTTCTCATCCTAAGATGTTGGGATGGCAGTACATGCACTCTACCTTTAAAGGTAACCAAAGAGCATGCTCACTGTTTTGGCAGCTTCTGCAGTTCGCTGTCTCTTCCTCAAGCAGCACTGTTCTGGGATCATTTTGAAGCCACAGCTTTGCAATTGCCCGCATGATTTTTCTACCTCTCCCATCACGACATAGCAACATCTGTAAAGGAAATGCACAGCTGAGTCTAACACAGCTTAAACTGGAATCTTTATCATCTCAGCATATCTCCAAATAATAGCAAAGATACTTGAATATAAAAGATGTTTGTGTTACCCCCTCACGCTTCCAAAACCCATACTTCTCAAGAAAGAAGAGTGTATCCTACAATTATGTTTTTGGATGGGCTCCGGAAGTGATTGTATACCTGGCTCTTTCTAAAAGCACCTAAATCAGGACCCTGCAAACCTAATTACATTGCAGCAGCTGGAGGTCCTTTTATCCCAGCATTTTACCTTTTATCAAATTAATTAATTCATTACATTTTACAATGTTTTTGTCTGCTAATAAAGTGAGTGTTACCAAAAAGAATGCAGAATTCTAGCTCACTGCAAAGCTGAGCTGCATGCTCCTTGGTTAGCAGCTCCTGTCCTGGGCAGCATCACACAACTACGGGCAAGAAATCAGTTATTTTCTTCTCTTACTCTTTTATGGGGTTTTTTTCCAGATTTATTTTTATACTTTTGAAGTCCTCCAGGCAGCTGGCTTTGATGAAAGAATGATCTCCTATATGACCCTCGCTGTTGGACTCTCTGAACTTGTAGCTGCTGTAGTCTGTGTAAGTCACATTACTATGGGAATGGGTCACAATTTGCTCTTCTGGCACTGACACCAGTTTGATTTCTGTCCTTCAGACCTCCATCATTGAGCGACTGGGCAGGAAAGTGCTCCTGAGAGGAGGCTATTGGATCATGGCTTCACTGCTAGCTGGTATCACCGTGACTCTCTCCCTGCAAGTAAGGAAACACTTCTCATGTCAGATTTCTCTATTTTATTGATAACCTCTGCCTACAGACAGGACCATGCTGCTGAGAAAGGAAAGTGAAGCTTAGAAGTGACAAAATAACTTCTGTGTTACAGCTTACACTCTGGGAAAGGAATATCGTAAAGACCAAGCTCGTCTATAAACAGGATTAAATCCTCTCTCAGGAAGTACTCTCTTGTGTTCCTGCCTTCCTTTCAAAATGATCCTGTGAGCTGTGCAAGGAGCACGTAAAACACTGGGAGATTAGCACTGATTCCTGACTTCATCACACTGCAAGCACCAGACACCAGCCAGCATAGATCAAAAGATGGTCCTAGGAAAATGGCCTTTTCTATTCATGCAGTTTTTAACAAGTAACAACAAAAACCCCAGACTCTTTGCATCAGTTAATTTGGAATTTAACTTCACTGCAAAAGATACCGGGAATGCACATATTTGTTCACATACTGCAGACCTGTTCACCTCTATAACACTGCGTCATTGCTGTAGCTTCTTTAGAAGCAAGTCTCCTGGGTTACCAGTATTCGTCCAAGAGCTACTCTACAGACAATACTGTAAAATTAGCCTTGAAGCAAGGTGGCAGCAGGCTTCCATTTTTGTTTCATTCATCCACTCAAGGATCCCAAACATAGGAGGAAGAAATCTTTTTTCCTAAAGCATCAAGTCTTGTATCTTCTTGACTAAGATCTAGGAAAGTTCCTCTTCAGTACCAGTTATTGAACCTATCATTTAACAAAAGTGAAGAAAGACATGATTTGGCCTTCCCAGATCTCTAAGGGTTAGGGGAAGCATCATGGGGTCAAGAAGAAAGGAGGACAGGGTGAAGAAGTATGATTCAGACTGTCTTTAATTGAAGGCTTCCAAGCTCGACAGCTGCTCTGCACTAGCAAACCTGCTTGTCTGCTCACCTAACAAAAACCTCACCGCAGGAAAAAGCACTCATATTTCTCTGCCAGTTCATCCACACTGTATATTTTTTCTTGAGGTAACAGTGTTGGAAAACAAGCAACATTTTTCACCTATGGTTATCAACAGATTTCACACAGAAGTTCACTACGTTTTGGTTTTTTTTTCCCAGGACTGGTATTTCTGGATGCCATACTGCAGCCTTTGTATGATTATCTTGTTTGCAGTTGTCTTTGGAGTTGGGCCAGGTGAGCACTTTATTAAAAAGAAATAAAGGAATCGAGTCATGTGAGTTTATTAATATGGCTAGGAAAATACTGCATAATACTGCATAACATTTAGCATAAGTAAATTCATTTAACCTAATCTTGTAGTCATTTAAATGTAGTCATTGTGGGTCCAATCATTGGCCAGAAACTTCAATGCCATCAGGTTTGGGTTTTGCTAAGGAAGAGAGCAAAAAGTATTCACTGGAAAAACACAGCAAAAATAGAGCAAAAACAGATGTGTGAAAGAATTTTTTAAACACTAAGAAAAGAAGAAAGAAAAATAAAAGGAAGAGTTCTTTTAAATTCAGCGTTGCATAATGTTAAATCTTATCCCACACAGACAGTGGTGCAGAAGACCCACTTTGGAGTAAATATTTTCCTAGTGTGTACTACCTGCTCCTCTTTAATTTTTTTTTAAAAGCCGATTCATTTATAAAACGCTTGGCTCCTCGTATGGCAGGGCTGAATTATCTTCCTAACTCAAAGCTGTGACTTTGAAACATAACTTATGTGCCGAGGAAGCAAATCCCGGAAGATCACTAATTGGTCATCTATCAGTATCATGCTGGGAATTCCTGTTAGTAATAAGAATTGTTAGTCCATCCTTACACAGCTTCTTTCGTGAGATGTCAGACTCAGACTTTCTCAAGTGTTAACTACTTAATTCTTGAATCTCCCCAATAAATGTATTTGAAAAATTTACCTTTTTAATAAGCTGACATCTGGCAGTTTATAAGATGCCACAAACATTTCATTTTTTAAAAAGCAGTGACATACTCAAGTCTTTGGAATGCCAGTCCCCGATAGTAGCATGTATTTGCTGACTGTGTAATGGTGATGCTCAATCCAAATGTTCAAACCAAACACATCAACAACTAATAATCCCTATTCTTCTTTCAGCTGGTGCCACAGTTTCCATTAGGTCTGAAATTTTCAAACTCTCATGCAGACCACCTGCCTTTGCGATCGGTGCAGTTCTCAACTGGCTGGGCGTCTTTGTGATTGGAACAACCTTCCCGTTCATTGTGGTGAGTGACCTTCCCTGGGACACTCCCCAGGGGCACTAAGCTCGAGTCAGCCGTGGGAGCAGGAAGAAGAGCAGCAGGAGGTGGCAATGCCATGTCAGTCTAGGGTGGATTTGGCACCTGCTCCCCGAGTCCACTTTTGCAACTGAAGGGCCCTGATTTGCCAAAGGTACTTATTCAGACTGAAATATTTGTCAAAGGTCAAAATGCAAAGAACTCTGTATCAAATTCAAATTGTTTTGGGACCCAAATACAAAAACTGTGCCAAGAAAGTGACAAAAGGAAATATAAGCTCATCTTGCTCTCTTTCTCACTTTGCTCTTCCCTGCAGGAAAGACTCAAGCACTTCTGCTTCCTCATCTTTATGGGGGTACTTTTCACTTCAGGGATAATAATCCACCTGTTCCTTCCAGAAACAAAAGGGAAATCAATCGTGGAAATCACAGAAGAATTCAATAAGCTAAACTTTAAAAAGAAGCATATTCCAACAGCTGCAAATCATGTCACAGAGGATCACACCTTCTGCACCAGGCTCTGACTGCCCATTAGGAGGAGTCGGGCTTTCTTAAAAGGAAGGAGAAGACATTTGTTGTTTTCTGACTAGCAAGTTGGTCCAAATGGACTGTTAGCTTTCATATCTGTCACTTACAAGGTTCCCATTCTGCCAAACCAGCAGCTTTCTCAAGCACTCCACTCTGGGCAGCTCAGAAAAGGGATGGTGGTTGATATTAACAGGACAGACTCATGCGAGTCATGAACATTTTGGCTTAACTTGCTGATGTGTAAATCTCTTCTTAACAGAGCAAGTAATACACACTAAAACTACATGTAGAATTTATAAACACTCTGATGACCACAGAGAAAGGGAAGACCTGTGATTCTCTCTATGATTTCTGAGTGTGTTTTTACAACCCTGAAATGGGAATAGTGAAGTTCTTGGCTTGCTATGTCTGGCTAGGGTTCAACCCATACCAGATTAAAGAAAAAAATTAGTGGAATAGGAGAGTAATTCTTTGTTTCTCTAGACTCAACTGAATAATCAAACCTTGCCAGGTTCCCATGCATAACGCCAGGCTGTCCTTGTGTTGTATCTAGTTTGACAGACTTCACACGTATTCAAAATACAAATTCAATTAATTGTTCATCTTAACTGCTGCTTATTTTTAATTGGAAACGTTAAACATAATAAAAATGGCAGATTGCCTTGTAACAAAACTTCTGGCCTCCACAAAGATTTTTTTCCCAACATCAGGATCTCCCTTAGGGACATCTGGCTAGAAAAAAATGTTAATGGTGTGCATACCCTTCCATGGCTGGGATTTTTCATTATTCCTGTCTTTAGAATTGAGGGTCACATAAGACTAAAAGATAATCTACAAAACATTCAGTGTCCCTAAGGTCAGAAAAGCTCAATAATTTTGTAGTGTTCCATAGACACGTAACAGGATTAAAAACTACCAGTCACGTGGAGACGACCACCAATATAGAAAGGAAATACCAACTTTTTGCAAAACAGAATTCTTTTTTCCTAACCAGTCATTCTGAAAACATCCTTCATTCCATTACAACAACACCTGAAGTCTTTGGAAACATAAGCAGAGTGGCATCATGTAGCATTGCTGAAGTGACGTTCTAGTGAGCCACTTCTCTGATCTCGGTTACTCATTAGATGTCATTAGGAAAGCTTTCCTTGGAAGATCCTCACCAGGAAGCCAGTGGATGCCCTCTGGAACATTAATGTGACAACGAAGCGGAACAGCGATTTGGAGCACAGGTCAACCTTCGCCTGTGCTCAGTGGAGCAAGAGCTGTATTCTGGTAACTGCCTGGTCAAGGGATGAAACAGCAAAAAGGTATGGTTCAAAAATGCAGGGGAGGTGACAGAGACAAAGAGGACAGTCATTCAGAAGTTTCAGGAACGCTAAATGTACATTTTCTTGCAGAGACATCAGCTGATAGGTGAGATATGTCTCAAACACTGACTAACTGAGGCAGATATAAACACTCAGAAACTGGATCAGTGAACTGCTGTCAGCTAGACACAAAAAACACAGATCTGGTCTAGCTGGCCTGTATTAAGGAAGGCTTAGCACAGCTTTGTGTATGTGTGCCATGGGTGACTGTAACATTGCAAGATAAATGACTAAATGACCTGATGTTGTGAGATTTACTGTCCTGATCACAATTATGACTAAAGGATACCTGTAAGATGTCTGCTAACTACTTGTTGGCACTAATTATAAAACTGTGCATCTAATAAAGGGGCCCTCAGGACAGTAATAAGAGCATAGAAGCTGTACAGTAACCAATCAACAGAAATGCAGAAGATACGAGACACTAGGGGCATTACAGGAGGAAATCTTGTAACCTTCCAAAAGCAGGAATCCTAAATTAAAGTACAAGAGCAAAGAGTAAAAGTTAAATTGTGTATAAAGTATACTAGGTAGAAGTTGGTGAAGTAGAACATAAGGAAATATTTGCAACAGGCTGCATTTGAGCAAAAAATGGTAGCTACATACTATTGTTTGCTTGTGTCTTTCCCCAGTATCATCTAAGCAAGGCAGATACTAGCAGCTAACATGGCATTTCTGTCCTTTGTCAGATGCACATTATGTTGTTTCAACTATGTATGACTTTACAGAAAAGGAAATTAATTCCTAGCATCAAAGGGACAGCCTCATTTGTGCTCTAACAACAGCTTACTTGCTGGACAACCCAGTCTGGAAAAAAAACCTGCCATGAACTCTCAACACACAGCAACAACAAAGTCAGCTTCATGATGAGGACTGCATAACAACGGGAGAGATGGCCAGGTGGTGTTACATGCTACATTTCGGACATTAGCTAGAGAATCTGTGAATAGTCTTTGCATGTGCTGTATTTTCTAGTAAATACAACTGCACCCAACAAGCCCTTTATGGTTTCTTCATCCTCATCTTCTTTAACTGAAGTGTAAGTGGCAAATGATAACTAAGCCATATACCAACTTAATACATGCAGAAACCTCTTCATTATGAAATAAATGAAGTTAAAGTCTAAGAATTTCCTGTCTGAAGGAAAAGACATCAACCCAGCTATGGAGGTTATAAGACAATTTCAAAGCAATCTTTTTTTCATCACAGACACAGAAATAAATATACTGACCAACGGAAATGCCAGACAAAACTGTGCATGATGTTGAATCTTCATCTCCCAGCAAAGGAAAACCAGCAACTATTAAATATTTAGCTGGTCAAGCATGGCATGCCACTGTAGAATCATTAAGTGTGCATCCCATCCCAAAATGATGGAGCATTTCAATTCCTTTAAGTAATGATTAAGTTACGATGTGCTCCAGTTGCTGTCACATGAAGAGAGAATAGTTCTTTCCTATTATATGTCAAAGTCCTACAGTTCACTGTCCAAGCCCCATCTAAGATTCCCAACAGGTACCTTTGTCTTTATGTTTCTCAGCTTATACTGAAAATTGAGTTATGATTATTGGAATCCTGTTTAAAATTGATGCCTCAGTTCCCTATCTCCCTAGCACAAGACAGAATTCGTGAAGTACACAGGTAGACCATCTTGTTTACTTGGGCTAGACACAACCATTGGTTGAAATATTTAATCCAACAATTTTAAACTTTGTACAACAGCTGAAATATGTCTAATTAACTCAAGAACCTCTGAAGTAAAATTTAACTTAATAACATGGGACTAGTTCACTGACACTGCTATTGCATAATGCCAGCATTCGGTTCTTTTGGCAGGTACTTGCCAGTAAGCAACAGGAATCGGCTCTTTCATAGGAGATGGCCACCTTCTTCTCTGACCTGGTGAGTATCTGGTCACTTTCTTTCAGGGCTTTGACTTATAAAGGACAAAGCTAACATAATACTAAAGATACAGATTCCTTAAAGATTGTAAGCTCTTGTGGGATAGAGACCATTCTCCTCTTCTGCATTTGAACATCATCAGGAACAATGGGGCTTGGGGCCAGGACTATCATGTTGCATGGTCTTTTCCATGCAACTGGATGAAATTAAATTAAATAAAGATAAGATAAAACAAAATAAAAACTAACAGAAGTCCTGGCAGTTCCACCACTGACAATGTTACTGTACTTTTGTTTTCTGAATTACTGAAAATAATACTAATTACTAAGCATGCTGATTACCTCCCAAAGTAATTTATAGATTAACTGTACTGCGAAAAGCTAAGAAATTCATTACATAAGCTCTACAATAAATTACTTTCCCCATCACATCCAAAGATAATATCATCTGTCAAGAGTTTCCATAGTCTTAAACAGGGAAGTAGTAATAACTATTTCTTGCTCTATTTCTCAACTGCCATCAAGAAGCTATTTTGCTTTCCCTTTTAAGTATTAAAATTGTTACTTTATAAGTCTGGTACAAAAAAAAGGAAGAGTGAGAAGGTGAGTTCTTAATTTGTTTGAATGCTTTCACCAATTAGCAAATTCACAGAATTTGAGACAGGATTTTTAAGGAAATTTAGAGTCTTCTGGTCCAAAACTTCTTGGTTCTTGTCATGTGACAACTTGGGAAATCCAGCTGTGGACTACTTAAGTAACCCTTGACCAAGGAAATTTTAGACAGATGGTATTTCCCTAGCTTAGAAGATGCTAAGCCCTTCAATATGCAAGCACACACTTTCATGGTTAAATAAGTAGAAAAAAAATATTGAGAAAGAAGATATGAAATCCCAGGTCAGCCAGGAAGATTTTTGTCTTAATGCGATTACAGAGGCTGTTCCAAATTATTCTCTTTGTAGTCTATGCCTTTCTGAAAAAGTTGAATGTTAAAAGGATCTTTTCTTTTTTATGCTTAAAGATCCAACACCGTCAGAAATGAAAGCAGAGAGTACAACAAAATGTTGTTGATTTTTAATGCTGTACTTTTGTGGCATAACATTATGTTTTGATATACATAGGTTGCTGCAGACTGAAGACTAGGAAACTGCTTCTCTCTTCCCCATATCCAGGACTGACAACCTGTCAGATATTGCAGGCATACAGTGAAAGCTCTACTATCAGGAACATCTTTTAAAACTCCTTGTCGTTCTTGCCAGCAAAGTGGTGGATTATCACTCTTAGGCTAGCACTGTCTTGCTATGGCACTGTGGCTGATGATTGCACTTCGGCAGTGAGTTAGAGGGGGTTTGGAAAAATGTTTAAATCCAAGAGGATCTGAAGTAGACAGTGCAGGTTTCCAGAGGGGAAGGGCAAGTGTGGTTACAAAGACTCTGGCCCTGTGCAAATCTAGACCAATGAGAAGCTGATGGAGCATTTTATTATTGCTTTGCAGGTTCAGTTCCAGGGATTACTTCAAATGATCTTAGTGCTGGGAATTGGTGGTAGTTTCCCATATGGATTCCACATTTCTGTCATCAACTATCCTTCTGTGGTAAGTAGCCATCTCTCTGAGGTTGAAAACAGAAAATGGAGAGCCTGAGCTCTCCATTCTCCCACAAATCTCACATTTGCTGAGTGTTCAGCTGATACATCTATACCTTTTCTTTGGTAATGGTTACTCAAATGTGTAGAGAACTTCCTCTCCTTTAGAGAACAGGATGGCACTTTCTGTTTTAAATAAATTGTTGCCACATAGTATGCAAGCTTCCAAAGGAAGGCAGAAAATGTGCTTTCAGCAGGCTTCATGAGGAAGCTTACTGACGGATAGAAACCTGAAGATTTTGCAAAGTGATCTCAGTTAACTTGTTTTACTAAGAAAGTCTCAAAAGAAGTCTCATATTAGAACCACATGCTGGATCTGAAGTACAACAACCAAATAATATGAAGGGATCTTATACCCATTGTCCAGTCAAATCCCATTTTATTTTTCAGCACATCAGGAAGTTTATTAATGAAACCTGGATAGAGCGACACGGTTCTCCCCTCCATCCTGAGACAATCATGCTGTTGTGGTCCTTCATTGTGTCTGTTTATGGGATAGGAGGATTCCTGGGGAGCCTCTGCTGCAGCTACCTGACTACAAAATACAGGAAGTAAGTGTTTCTTGTAACAGGTCAATAGTCAGAAAGTACAGGGAAATACTGAGGTGCTTCTTGGTTGAAGCACTCTGATTGAAGACTGAGCGGATTTGGTTTGCTAGCACATTCACCTCTTTTGAGCAGCAAGCAGTCGTCTTGTATCTTGTTTATCTGTCCTCCCCAGTGAACTGTGTTTCTGTAAAGGATGCATTCATCAACACATCATGTGCTCAGTGCTGCTGGGAGTAGCAGGATAGTGTAACTCCTTCGTGTTGTCTTCAAGATCCCCGATCCTCTATGACTCTCATAAAGATCTCCCAAGCTCTACAAACCCCCCAAAAGGAGCTGTGTGTCTTGTGTTGTGACATGTTACATGCAGTTACTCTAACCACCTGGGAACCGCTGTGTTGAAGATATCCTTAAGTGTCAAAGAAGAGACAGATTTCCACTTAAATAAACTCATTCTGGGGTGATGACATTGTATTAAATATTCATATCTACTTTAGTGAAAAAGTGAACAGAAGAGAAAAACAAAATTGCCTGTAACTACACTGTAAAGATACAATCAGCACCAAAGCAAATTATCCAAGAGACATCTCTGCTCTTGACAATCCATTTTACTGAAAGTCAGGTCCAAACTATCTTTCCCACTGGATGGAGAAAGGATTCTTCACCAGTCTGGTCTGTTCTCAGTGCCTTGTGTGTAACACCACTGATTTCATTTGCAGAGGAATTGGCAAACATATCTACTTGGTGTGACCCACTTAAAGATCTGCTCCACAAGCCACTGATCCAGAGGCCCCTCATGTGGGTCTCAACAAACCACCTTAGCCTGCCTGCAATTGTGTTCTTTCCTATCAGGTAAGTGCCCCCAAGAAATTTCTTGTGGGACACTGCCTCATCCCACACTCAGAGGGGATGACACACTCCCAAGACTGAAAACAAGATCATGTACTTCTCCCACGGGTTATTCAACACACGATAACCTACTTGCTGAATCAGTCTTCTAAACGCAGGATCTCTGTGCATCCTTAACGTGTGCAAGAGGACTCTTGTCTAGCAAGCATCACGGCAAAACAACTGAGTGCAAAAGACTTTGATTGGAGCCTCAGACATCAGGGTTGTGAACACACCAGCCCATGATTCACACAGAGTATCTTTTGAAATATGCCTCTAAAAACTCCTTCTGCCACCTCAGAGCACATCCATTCAGGCAAGAGTGTCTTTAATATGAGTCATTCTAGAATGGGAGCCACGGACTCAGAGTATTCCTAGGGAACAACCTGACATTTTGTGAGGAGTTCTAGCCATTTAAAAATCTTGGTGACAAGCTGGGCCAGTGCTTTGATCTCTTTCCCCATTTGTACTGTGGAAATGCTGATGAAGTGTTCCAACTGTTTAAATTCCAAGCTAAAAAATAATAATGAATTTAAATCTAAAGGATCCTGAAATTTTAAAGAATCACTCTGACTATCTAAAGTCAAAATTATTTCAGCCATTCCTCAAAACAGCAAGCAAGATTATCCAAAAAAGTACACAAGTTTCACACTAAATTCTCATGGGCTTTTTTTTTTTTTTTCCCCTAGAAAAAAGTGCCAGATGTGCACCAACCTGATCATGCTTGTAGCTGCACTTTTCATGGCCTTCAGTAAAACAGCTAAATCCTTCGAGATGATTTTGGTCGGACGCTTCCTCTATGGCATTGGTGCAGGTATGCGCTCATGCCACTGTGGAGAGCAAGCACCTCTGCTGTCCCAGGATTGTTTCTACTGATATTGCCATCCTTGGAGAATAATTTCTAAGAATAAGACTCTAGGCACTTCATAAAACTTAAAGATACACCTTTTGCAAAAAAATTTAATCCGAATACCAGAGTGAATGGAAACAATGTAAGAGAGGATGAATTCAGAAAGTTAAGCTTTTCTAAATATTTTAATAGTCATTAATCCTCTTCTGTGTTAAAGGTTTTGCTCTCAATATACATCCTCAGTACGTAGGAGAGATTTCACCCAAGAAGCTGCGTGGATTTACCAACTCCACAGTTGCTGTTTTTCTGACACTGGGAAAACTCACAGGACAGGTTATTGGACTACGGTAAAGTCTCCAATCTTTCTATCAGGTTACACTAAAAGTAGTAGAAATCTTTGTACAACCTTATGCTCTCATCTAGTCAGTGACTGAGAAACCCTCCCATCTTCCCCAAAACAGGCCTTAGGTTGTGCCAGAAGAAAAGTGTTGATCATATTTGAGGCAAACATATAGTTTTAAATATAGGAGACAGAAAATTAATTCCTCATAATCTGATTTTTTCTTATTTCCACACCTCTTCTACTAGGGAACTTCTTCAAAATTTACGATACTCACACAAAAAGTTATAGCAAGATGCTTTGGTCCTGTGGTCAAATAGTGGTGGAATGAATCTCATTAGCTCTCTAAACATTATCTTGGATGCTAATGATATTTAGAAAGTTTTTCAAAATGCCAAATAATTCCTTTAAAATGGTCTGAAATAAAAACAGCCAAATTTGTGAAATTTGACAAATTACCAATTCAGGTTTGTGCTCTACTGCACCCTTGAATGGAATTTGTGCAAACTTCATCACTCAGAAAATCTTCCTGAACATTCATTCCACTATTTCAGCATAATTTTGTTTCACATACACTTTCCAGGGAGATTTTAGGAAGAGAAGCTTTGTGGCCATGGTTGTTAGCATCTAGTGGACTTTCAGCATTGGTTCAACTGGTTACCCTCCCATTTTTCCCTGATTCACCATCCTACCTCCTGATACAGAAGGGTAATGAGGAAGCCTGCAGGAAAGGTAGAGTGTCTACTTTCCTCACTTACTTCACTTCATTTGATGTGTTAGAGGGACAGTCTCTGCAGAAGAGAAGAAAGCAGGGCAGAGCTGCACAGCACAGTGCAGTGCCATGGAGCAACAGCAGAGGCAGTTCTAAGTAAAACAGTTGAGGTCCCGACAGCAATACATCTGTACTAACCTGGGGCCTCACTCACTCTGATTCAATCAGTTAAGACATGAAAGGTAGCTATACATTAGCATGGCTAACATTTCCCACTTTAGTGGGCACTACCTTGTTCCTTTAAAGGAAACAGTTTAGGCAGCTCTTTTCTTATTTAATAAAATGTACTTAAATATTTACTTTATTTACAATTAAGTAAACCCCACATTAGAAAGATATGTTATACTGACAACCAGCGAGACAAAATTATTCCATTTACCTACTGCCCCAGAAGCAACCAGACAGCAGAAGCAGACAGCACCAACATCACCACCTGCACCAATGGACAGGCAGACTACGGGGTTTAATGTAACCACTCGTGATGGAGCTATACTGGTAGAATAATCCACTCCTCTCTTTCTCCCCAACAGCCATCAGGAAGCTCTGGGGGGAAGGAGACCATCAAGCAGAAATTGATGATATTATGAAGGAGAAGGCTGCAATGACGAGCACAAAAACCTTGCGTGTCCTTGAAGTAATAAAAGAGCGATCTCTGCGCTGGCAACTTTACATTTTGATAACTGTCATGACCACCTTGCAGCTCTGTGGAATCAATGCAGTTGAGTGCTCTCTTTATCTGCAGGAGACAACACTAGGCAGCGTTACAAACCCCTCTATCTCAGTGTTATTACACCAGCTTAGAACTGCATCCCAATTGCAACATTTTTTTCACAGGCAAATTTCCTCTCTGCATTTTTCAGATATACTTCTATTCTTTCGAAGTATTCCACACAGCCAAGTTTGAAGAATACCTTATCCCATACGTGTCCCTGGGAGTTGGGTTGTGTGAATGCTTATCCTCTATACTGTGTGTAAGTCTTTTCAGAGTTGAGTTTGAAGTAAAAATATAATGTGGTCAACAACTGTACTTTTCCTTACTTATAACTGGACTCAGGGAAGATTTGCATAACCTAAAACACCTCTTCTTGCTTCTGCAAACCACATACAGGATAAAAGGCAGCTCTTTTCCCAAATTATTTGCACAACTGTATGTCTTTAGACTAATTTTTATTCTGTAAAATAGTTTTCTGATATTCTGGATTAAATGTCTGTATGTATGTGTGCACAATTTAACACATACCAGCATGGAAGACAGGGAACTGTATAACAACAGCCCAGGGTTGACTAATAAACACAGCTTAATTAATAATTAATTAGCTTTGAAAGAAGCTAATCAAATTCATTAGGAATAAAGAGACTCTTAAATGACATTGATTTCTGGCTATTATTCAGGTAAGTCTTCTGTAAAGAACACATGGAGAGGGGAGGAATGACTTCATTTGAGAAGTGGGATTTATGACCCATGTTTTCTGCTTTTCAGAGCACCCTTATAGACCGATTTGGGAGGAAGGTGCTGCTGTGGGGAGGATACACGCTGATGTGTTCTGTGCTGGCGCTCCTCACCATGACCCTGTCACTGCAGGTAAAGAGGCAGCAGCTTTCTGGCTACTTACTCAGCATCAGCTCACCTTTCTGGTCTTGCCTTACCAAAAACTTGAGCCAGTGGCAGAAAATACAGAGCTCTGCTCTTCTATCATGTACCTAACGCATGGATATCACTGGTTTCTCACTTTTAGCATCAGTTTTTCTGGATGCATTACTTCAGTGTTATCTTGATCTTCCTATTTGTCATCTTCTACGGAACTGGACCGTGTGAGTACATCAATGGCAAGGTTGGGAGGAAATTTTGTATCATATTGTTTGGTGAAACAGCTGGTACAGGAAGAACAGACTAGTCCCATGGTAAAAAGTTCTGGAAATTAAGGAGGGATGGGCAAATATGTGCAAGTGGGAGACCTCGAATTTTATTGCTGATGACAAGATCTAAATAACTAAAAATACAGTATCATCTTCTCCAGAGGGTCTGAGACAGAAAATTCAGAACAATTTTTAAAATAGTTAGCTAAAAACAGGGTTCTAGGCATTGCCAGCTATGTTACAGTAATCATCTTCATTAACTTAGCAAGTTAAGTTTTATGCCTACCAACATGCTTCAGGTGGAGCTGACCACAGGAGCCAAAAGGGGAGCTGGTTTTACAAAGTACTGTGCTAATAGTGGCTCCCAGGGCAATATGGAACTGCACAGATCCACCGGCACCAGAAAAAAGGGTTCCAGCATGTACGAGAGAATTCTAAATCAACAAATGAAGTCCTAAATTAACAGCTGTAATCCCTTTCTGGAATCAAGGTCTTCTATCCTCATAGCAGAGGCCACCTGCCAACAGGCCACCCATTCTGTCTGTCATTTTCTACCACTGCCATTGTGAGGATCTTCATCAGGAGCAAGGAAACATCTATACCCGGTTTGTGTTTTGCTTTTCTTTTTCAGCTGGAGCCACTATATCTATCATGGTTGAAATCTTCAGCCAGTCATTCAGACCATCAGCCTTTCTGATTGTTGGCTGCATCAACTGGATGGGACTGTTTGTACTTGGGATGATTTTTCCATTGATTGTTGTAAGTGACTCTAACTGGATACCTCTCTCCAGGCTAATCCACTGCTGAATGCTGACAGGGAGCAAAATAATAGCAATAAATTGCAATGACATGCAAAGCTTAGAGCTCTGTCCAAATACCAAACCTGCTCAGGAATCACCCAGGCCTGTCAGAGGAGCAGCAATTGGACTCAAATCAAGTGGCCAGTGGAAACTCCTGGTTGGATACCCGTCCTGGTTTGTGTATTGAGCACACCTTTGAATTCTAATTACTAAGACACAGACTTGCACCCAAGAGCAGGGAAATATAAATTAGATTCTTATTTTCCTTACAGTGTCTCACATTTCTGCTTGCAGGACAACCTTGGACCCTTCTGTTTCCTCATCTTTTTGGGAATCCTTGTTTTATCAGCAATTTTCATCTACCTATATCTCCCCGAGACCAAGGGAAAGTCAATCATGGAAATAAAAGCAGAGTTCAACAAGCTGAACTTTGGGAAAAAAGAAACCTCAGTCACTGAAAATAACTTTCCTAAGGAACAGTTGTTCTGCACCAAACTCTGAATCTTCAGAGGATAAATTTGCATCTCTTAGAAAATACAGGAAACGATGTTCCAACAGAGCTGAAAATGAAACATTAAAAACAGACTGCAAGCTCTTCTTGTCTTACTCCTTTTTTCTTTTTTTTTTTAATATCGATACAAAATCTATTATGCTAGATTTGTACTTCTTGGTGATATCTAAACATTTGCATAGGAAATTTCACCACTGAGTTTTAAGATCTACTGGATATAAAGGGATTTTTTTTCTATTAAAAAAAACCTTTTATGATAGTCTACCTTATGAAGTTCTAAAACATTTTGTTAACAGCCCATAGGGCCCAAACCCTGCTAGAAGAACATACATACAGGCGCTGCTCACAGCCCTGGACCCACAACCCTGGGCCTCAGTTGGTCTCCCTTGTTGCCAGGAGTCCTGCCCAATGCCACAGGTCCATGAACAGTTTGTTATTGAGCTTTCCTAAATGAGACCTCACTAGCCCGAAGCACCTCACCACCAGGAAACTGCTGACAAATAGCTCAGAGAAGAGTACTAGAAATATGAAGGACCAAGGAAAATAATTTAAGAAGACAAACCAAGGGAGGGCAGGATTAAGAAGGCTAGATGATCATCAGTCACGAGGCTGGGGAAACACAGAAGTCTAAAATATTTGATTAGCAGGCTGATAGAGGAAAAGCTAGACACGTGGTTCAGGGTGACCTGAGCAGACATGGATTCAAAACTTAGCAGGATAAATTAGGAAAAAATGTTCCAGCCATAATAACAGAAAAAAAATGTTGAAACTGAAATTGTACTGTGCAACAATCCTTCTGGAGAGGTAGTGGAAATCTCAGTGGAGAACAGCCTACTAACTCTAGTCAGGGAGAAGGACCTGACAAACAGAGATATTATTGTACACAGAAGAAGTAAAATGGTTGCTACAAAATAAAGCACACTCCTGAGAGCATCTGTGGTGTCTAAGGATCTGATTTCCAACCTGGTACATCAGCTTCTGGGAATTACATCAGATGTTTTCAGAGAAGAAAGAGTTTGTTTTGGAAATGTTTTTCTTGTTATGCAAGCAAGCTGCAAATAACTGGTGATTATTGTACCCAGCAGAAAAAATAGTTTGCGAAGTTCATTGGAAATACAGTCTAAGTTTTTCCAAGTGACCACTAAGAAGCGTAGTATGATTTCTGAGTGAATGCTTTGGATCATGCCACCTGCTTTCAACTAATCACTGAAGAAAAGATTGATCACTACTACAAACAGCTGTTCCTCTCCTTACAGATGGAGCTGTCACTTGAGTTTGCTTTTAATTCCTTGACATAGGAAACATACCCTGAAAAGGCTCTTTGTACAAACGGTTTTTATTTCTGGATTTTTTTCAGGATTTTCATTATATTCAGAATGTTTTGGATACAGGAGATGCGATCCACTAACACGGGCTGTAGATAAACCCCTGCACACAGTAATTCACCTCCTGACTTTATTTGCTGGCTTTTTTACAGCAAGTGTGCTACAGGGAAGGAACTGACTTAAAATCACTATACATCACAAAGTCAACTTAAGCATGTTCATACAGAGGTTTTTACCATTTAAAAGTATTTGTTTAAATTACACAGTTGCAGTACAAGCATTCAGTGCAAGCCATAGAAAGCTCTCCCTCTTTTCCACAGGCTGGGGAATGGAGTGAGTAGAAAAGCCCTTAACTCACAGGAACTACTGGGCATAAAGACACCTTCAACATGGAGAGATTAACAAACCATTTATTTTATCCCCATCAGCACTCCCAAGCTGCTTTCCCTGCACACATCTCACTACAAACATCCCCTACCAAATGCCATATGACCGCTCTAAATCACTTCTCTCATGTAAGACCCTACTAGGTAGCAAAGAGAGCTGATCCCACCTCTCCCACATGCTCCACTCTGGATAAAACCCACTCATTTCAGAAAGCCTGTGGATTTCCTATCTCCAAGAGATCTGTTGACTGTTACAGGACTATTTGCACAACAAAGGAGCAAGTCGAAAACAAGCCTCCTCTGAGTATGTAGAATCTGGTGCTCGCCACAGTGGAAAATCAAAACCCTGATTTTAAGGCATCTTTGTCGTGACTTAAGCACAGTTCAGAAAAGGTCTTCACAACATGTGCTACCGGGGTTTTTCTGTTGTGGTCTGTTCCACAGAAAAAATTCCAGTCCTCACAACTGATGCATCCATCTAAACTTTAAATAATTATAAGACTTGCACAAAGAGGTACATCATAATTCTCCCACTCTCAGTCTCTGACACTTGCTTTTTCACTAGTTTTCATGATCAGGCTCTATCCAAATATGAAGTGCCATTTTGGATACTTTGATTTCCAGAGCACAGAAAGACAGCTTTCCCTCCTATGAAAGCTGTGCATTGACTATCCACCAGCAGCCTGTAGCTGGCACATGCAGCCTCACATCTCGCCCCGAGGCACTCCCACCCCTGCAGGCACACCTGAGGAAGGTGCCACTGACTATTTAAAGGTTCCTGAGGTACTTAGAAGCACAGTGGGGTAAGCCACTTTGTAGGTGAGTTAGAAACAAAGCTGGGAACAAGGTGAGCTAAAAGAAAACCCTCTTGCACTCCAAAGATGCCTAAATTTATTGTTAACACAAATATAAGCAAGGATAAAGTTCCAGAGTCTTTCATGGGGGAGCTCACCCAGCAGTTATCAAAAGCAATGGGCAAACCAGCACAGGTAAGTCTGGATGCTCGAATATTTTCCTTGTTTAGTCAGCTGTGCCTATGCAATGAGCTGTTTCTTGGTGATAGCCTCTATAAAGTGATATACCTAATGACTCACCAGTATTTAGAGTCTTCTCTCCATGCAAATATCAAATAGTTGTTTGCTGTGACTTAGCTCTGTTGAGGTCTCAAAATAAGGTATTTAAACTAGCTTTTGGTACTCCAGGTAGGTCAAGATACTGGATAGGTGTGGGCACATGCTCTTATGGAAGAGACAGGAATTTTTTTTCCTTTGTTTTTGTCAGTGGTGTAAGGCAGGAAGCAGCCCGCTTAACTTGCAGCAAGATTTCAACTAGTTCTTGGAGGAAAATTTTTAAAGTTTCTGTGACTTCTAGTCAGGTTCTGCATCGGATTTGAACCATGGATGCCACCAGTGCTGGGATGGTTAACAGTACTGACATTTATTTGACCAATTAGAAATTCTCAGCTCAGCAATGATAATTAGAATATTTCTATTTGTTCTTGTGTGGCTGTAGGCTTTAGAAGACAGTTGTATGTGGTTGGATGATCTCATAAAATTGATTTGTGCAGACTTATAAAAGCCAATCGACCTGGAAAAGCCTGGTTCTACTGTGTTCCAGGCAGACTGTCTGATGGCCGATAAAGGGGCCCTGCTTTCTCTAGGGACAGTAATGGAGCTCTATGCAATCAACCAGTCTCATTAAACATGTAGGAAATCAATCTCTGCCAAATTTGACCAAAGTTAGTTATCTCTGGGAATAGAAGCATGTTTTAGGCTTGCATAAGCCTTATCCTCACAAAAAGCAGGCTAAACTGTAAATGGGAGTAAGATTCTCCACCCCACCCCCCTCCCCCCCCATGCAGTAATATAATTAAATTCTTATGTAAAATGGATGTGTTCTATCCCTCTTCAAAAAATATTTTTTATCAATCTAGCAAACAAGTACTTGCTGTTGGGGAGGTGGGTGTCAGCTGGTGGCTCTTGCATAACAGCTCCTGAATATAAAGCTAGAGGCCAGGGCTGGGATGCAGCTGGAACAGGTTTGTGCAGCAGTGTGGAACGGATATGAAATGGGACTTGGAAATATACAGGGAACAACAAGGAGATTTTTTTGAAGAGGACATTCAAGCTCTTCATGACAAAGCGAGCAGTAAGAAAGGGAGAGTCTCCTAGTTATAACACGGAAAGGATTAGGGTGGGCTGGAATGCAGAGCTTTCATCTCACAGGAAATGGTACCATTTGAAAAAAATACTGATTTTTATTTTAAAACAAATGGGGTTTTTTTCTACTGAAAAAAAAATGTTTCAAACATTTTCAAACTCATTTTCACTGAAGCTTGATTTTTCTGGTTTGTGTTTTTGTTGTGTTGGTTTTTTTTAAATCTGCTTCTGGGGTAGATGTTAAAGGTACCTACATCTGGCATAAAGCTGAGAGCACAGGATGTCCAGCCAGGTGAGAACAGGGCCAAGCAAGCAGTACCTCAGCAGGATCTCCTTGGCTTATCCTGTACTGCTGTGGTCTGATGCACCTTGCACCCAAACAAGCTGTAAATGACCACAAAGGCTAATTACCCAGACAGCTCCTGGTACTCAGGCTAGCTTGTTTTACCATGAGGGTTAATTGCTGCTGAGTTCCAATGATGCGCTGCTAATAAACGTGGGTAAGAACAGAACAGAAGCCAGATGGATGCCAATGGAGCTGATCCCTGGATTCCCCAGTGTGTGGATCTGACACTGTGTATTAGCAGAAGGGAAAATTGCAGGCTGGTCATTAATGTTAACATAGATACTTTCTTCTATTTTCCCTGTTATCAAGAACAAAAGTAGGATTAGGCTGTATTTTGTTTAATGAGGGGGATGTTGATTTAGACCTCTGCTGTGTCAGCTCACATTTACCTTAGCAGGGCAGACTGCAGCAGGAGCCAGTGAGGTGCAAAATCTCCCTGGAACGTAGGGCAGCAGCAATGCAATTGCACACCCCCCACTTGCACCCGGCCTTCTCACACAGGCAGGGAGAGCCCAGCGGCTTGGAGGAGGTTCTGGAGGTATTGCAGGTCACTGAGCTCTTGGAACACCTGAACTTTCTACCCAAAGTTCACAAAGACAATACTGCAGGGTTCTCCCTCCAACAGTGTGCCTGGGCTGAGCACCCAGAACCCATCTTGCAGTAGGTGACTGGGCACGCTGACCACTTGAAAGTGGCAAGACAGTAGGCAGGGAAGGATCTTTGCCACAGGGTCACTTAAGAACACGAGTGAAACTGTTTGTATCTTAGTAAGTGGTGAAAAGCACCTCTGAGTGCCTGAGACTGCTTTTTTTCTTTTTTTTTTAATGTGCTGCTTTAAGAATACAGCCATTCTGAAACAGATGAAAGAATTGTGACAGCTGTACCTGTTCCCAAATGGTATGTCATGGGAATGTGATTGTATTTCACACCTTCTCATCTTTGTGACTTGCAGGAAAACATTTAGGAAGTATGGAAGTGCCATGAAGTACATGTGGGACAATTTCAAAAGCATACTGATAGGCATGCACCTATTTTCACTGTAGTTTAGCTACACGAATACCTTTCAAAACTTTTCCTAACATGGCAAAGGAAAATAATATTTTCTTCTTCCAACAGTATCTAGCAATACAGATCTCTCCTGATCAGCTGATGTCCTTTGGTGGCTCCACAGACCCCTGCGCTATGTGCTTTCTCTACAGCATTGGCAAGACAGGGGAGCAGGAGAACAAGGTCTACTCCAAATTGCTTTGTGAACTGCTGAACAAAGAGCTGAAAATACCATCTGACAGGTAAGCTCATACAGCAACTTGTCTGACATGACTCTCCACAGATTGTTAAAACTACTAATCCCAGGCTTGTCTGTTGGTGTTCTTCTATTAACATTCTGCTTGAAGAAGATAAATGACAAGCCAATAGAGCAACTCTCCAATTAAAAAGAGGAAAGGAGCAATCGCGTGAGCTGCAACACCAATGCCCAGAAGCTGTAAAATTTATTTAAGTTAAAATGATGGAGGCTCAGGCACTGCATGTACCCACAGATCTCATATGTGCAAGAGCCCAGGTACAGATACAATAACTTGATATTATTAAATTGATAACTTGAGTAACATGTACCAACACTTCCCTACTGCCTGTAGGGTACAAGTGGAGGTCTATTACAAGAGCTTCCACTTACATAAAAGCATTTCTAGTCCTTTTCCTGAAGGTACACCAATCTGTTCCAGAAATGACTATAAATAAAATGCAGCATCCTGACATCTCCTTAAAACAAGAACTACAAAAATACCAGACATTCCAGAATGCAAGCAGACAAAGCATTAAAAAGGTTGGGAATATGCAATGCTCGAACATGCTTGCTAGAACATACAAATGGAAATTGTAACTTGCTGAGACACAGTGCAGGCCTGGGAAGTGTAAAACTCTGGAGGACAGTCTACAGTGTGGCTGTGTGTCCTGCTGCAGAACAGTCTGGCCAGCCTCTAGCACCCGGCTCTCAGCAGCTAACCGTGTCTGTCTTCCCTTTCAGAATCTATGTCAGCTTCTTCGAGATCAGTGCTGGCAATGTAGGCTGGAACAACACCACCTTTGCTTGAGGTACCCTTGGGTGGCAACAGCTTATTCCTGAACCCTCACTGTGGTTTTTGAGCACTGCAGTTCTAGTCATGTTACCAGTGCCTAGCACAAACACAAAAGGCAGTATCTGAGTTGCTGCTACTTGCTGCTGTTAAACATAGAATCATAGAATGGTTAAGGTTGGAAAGGGCCTTAAAGATCAAATTTTAAATACAGCTATCTTGACCTGATTTCAAAATACACTTAGATTTAAGTCAATAGATGTGGCTATCAATGTGGCATATGGCCTTCCTTTCAAAAGGAGGAAACCCTTGATTGCCCCTTATTTAAAAAGGATGGATTGCAGACTAGGTAGGTCTTCCTTAGATCTTAACACTACATGGGCTTCTAGCTGCTCAACAGAAAACCTCATGCTGCACAAGTCTCTCCGGGCTTGGGACAGACAGAAGGAGTAAATCATAAAAACCCTGTTCACAGTTCTGCCCTCCCCTTTTCATTCATTGAACAATTTGCAGCGACAGTGAAGATTAGAGCATAGCTCAAAATGAGGCAGAGGCACAGTGAGCCATTCCCAGAGGCCAAAGTAATGAATGAATTGTAAAAGGAAAATTTCCAAAAATATATTTCTTATTGAATTCCTGGGTCAAATAAGAGCATTTGCTTCCAAAGTAAAACAGAAAGACTGAGTACAGTTGTTTCCTGAATCTCTGAAATTAGGTATACTGTGACTTTTTTTTCTGGAAGAACAAACCTATCTCACCCCTGTTCTGGGCTCTATCGTGAACATCCCATTTTGTCCTTATCACAGCTTTGCTTTGCAGCTGCAGTCTCTAAATGCAAGGCCACAGAGGAAGCACAACAGTGGTGATGTTGCTCTCACATTGTTTTCCCTGCACCGATAGAATTCCCACCCCCCTCCATGCAACAAATCTGGGAGGCAGAAAGGTGGGAGGAATAAGTGGCACTATGCAAAGGCAGGAAGCTGAGCTTATCAAAGGAACAAAACACATCTTCTGTTCTTAAGAGCACTGTTAATCACAAAAAACAAGTGCTCCATTTCTCAGTGTTATAGCCTGTGCCACTCCAAGCATTCCCATATAATCCCATCCCTTTTTCCTTGTTCAGGGCTATGTGTGTTCACATGTGTAACATGTACATATGGTCAAGCTTTCTAGCAGCAGCGGTGCTGGGACTTTGTTAAGAATGCACATGTGCTCGATTCCTGTGCGTAAAACGCCTGCGGGGAGAGGGCTCTGGGCCTGATCCTCTTACCCTTCCTCTGAGTCACCTCAAGCAGCACAGCAGCGCTACGCTGCAGCCAGGGTGGAGAGCTGTGCCCTCCGCAGCCTACGTGCATCGCATCACACAGCCCAGCAGAAGCCTCATCTCTCGCGTTGCCTCTCACCTCCGAATAGACACGCACCACTTCATTGCTAAGCGAAAGAAGATCAGTTCTGCCTTTTTCCGGTAGAAAAATATTGTGTGAAAGGGAGGATGCTGAGAAGTAATACATCACTTTCAAATTGACTGAAAAATGTTAGAGAATAATTAACATGCCACCCAGTCAGATGTTTCTGCTTACATTGTGTTAAAGCTATGCACACAGTTAAAACAAAAAATGCACAAATGTGCCTTTATTCTGCAAAACAAAAAAATTCCCTTTGGAGCCAGGGCTAGTATCCCTTTTTGCAACTGCTAAGCTTTTCTGGCCTTGGTCCTGCAAAAGCCAGCGTGAGCACTACAGCCGTAGTAGCACATGCGCTGATACCCGGTTATGTATGAACTGCCCAGCGCGGCAGGGCTCAGGGCCAGGGAGGTGCTTGCGACAAACCCTTTAAAAATGCTCAATAATAGCAGCAAAACAAACAAATAACGGCGGAAAGCGGGGGAGCGTTCTGTCCGGGACGCTGCCGCCG